>NW_025335349.1:11998204-12005720 GCF_004798865.1 Varanus komodoensis | reverse complement strand
AAGACAAATAAGATGGTCTGGTACTCCCATCTCTTTAAGAACTTGCCACAATTTGTTGTGATCCACACAATCAAAGGCTTTAGCATAGTCAATGAAGCAGAAGTAGATGTTTTTCTGGAACTCCCTAGCTTTCTCCATAAACCAGCGTATGTTGGCAATTTGATCTCTAGTTCCTCTCCCTCTTTGAAATCCTGCCTGTACTTCTGTTAGTTCTCGGTCCACATACTGCTGGAGCCTAGCTTGTAGGATTTTGAGCATCACTTTGCTAGCATGTGAAATGAGTGCAATGGTGCAGTAGTTTGAACATTCTTTGGCATTGCCCTTCTTTGGAATCGGATTGTAAACCTTTTCCAATCCTGTGGCCACTGCTGAATTTTCCAAATTCACTGGCATATTGAGTGTAGCATTTTTACTGCATCGTCTTTTAAGATTTTGAACAGCTCAGCTGGAATTCTTTCACCTCCACTAGCTTTGTTGTTGCTCAGACTTCCTAAGGCCCATTTGACTTCACATTCCAGGATGTCTGGTTTGAGGTCAGTGACCACCCCACTGCGGTTATCAGGGATGTTAAGGTCTTTCTTGTATAGTTCTTCTGTGTAATCTTGCCACCTCTTCTTAATCTCTTCTGCCTCTGTTAGGTCCCTGCCATTTTGGTCCTTTATCATGCCCATCTTTTCATGAAACGTTCCCTTCATATCTCCAATTTTCTTGAAGAGATTTCTGGTCCCTCCCTATTCTTTTATTTTCTTCTATTTCTTTGCACTGTTCATTTAAGAAGATATTCTTGTCTCTTCTAGCTATTTTTTGGAATTCTGCATTCAATTGGGTGTATCTTTCTCTTTCTCCCTTGCCTTTTGCTTCCCTTCTTTACTCAGCTATTTGTAAAGCTTCCTCAGACAGCCATTTTACTTTCTTACATATCTTTTTCTTAGGGATGATTTTAGTTGCTACTTCTTGTACAATGTTGTGAACCTCCATCCATAGTTCTTCAGGCACTCTGTCTATCAGGTCTAATTCCTTAAATCTATTTGTCTCCTCTACTGTGTATTCAGCAGGGATATGATTTAGGTCATACCTGAGTGGCCTAGTGCTTTTCCCTACTTTCTTCAATTTAAGCCTAAATTTTGCAACGAGAAGCTCATGATCTGAGCCACAGTCAGCTCCTGGTCTAGTTTTTACTGACTGTATAGAGCTTCTCCATCTTTGGCTGCAGAGCACATAGTCAATCTGATTTTTGTGTTGACTGTCTGGTGAGGTCAATGTGTAGAGTCATCTCTTGGGTTGTTGGAAAAGAGTGTTTGCTATGACCATTGTATTCTCTTGACAAAATCGTACCAGCCTGTGCCCTGCTTCATGTTGTACTCCAAGGCCAAACTTGCCTGTTATTCCGGTTATCTTTTGGCTTCCAACTTTAGCATTCCAATCCCCCATGATGATAAGGACATCATCTTTTCGAGTTAATTCTAAAAGGTGTTGTACGCCTTCATAGAACTGGTCAACTTCAGCCTCTTCAGCACCAGTGGTTGGGGCATAGCCTTGGACTACTGTGATGTTGAATGGTTTGCCTTGGATTCGAGCTGAGATCATTCTGTCATTTTGGAGATTGTATCCCAGTGCTGCTTTTCCTACACTTTTATTGACTATGAAGGCTACTCCATTTCTTCTGAGGGATTCTTGCCTGCTGCAGTATACCTGATGGTCATCTGAATTAAATTCACCCATTCCTGTCCATTTTAGTTCGCTGATTCTGAAAATGTCAATGTTCAGTCTTGTCATCTCTTGTTTGACCACATCCAGCTTGCCTTGATTCATGGATCTTACATTCCAGGTTCCTATGGAGTATAGTTCTTTGCAGCATCAGACTTTCCTTTCACTACCAGATACATCAGCAACTGAGTGCCCTTTCGGCTTTGACCCAGTCGCTTCATTCTTTCTGGCGCTACTAGTACTAGCCCTCTGCTCTTCCCCAGTAGCGTATTGGACACCTTCCGACCTGAGGGGCTCATCTTCCGGTGTCATATCTTTTTGCCTTTTTGTACTGTCCATGGGGTTTTCATGGCAAAGATACTGGAGTGGGTTGCCATTTCCTTCTCCAGTGGATCACGTTTTGTCAGAGCTCTCTGCTATGTCCTGTCCATCTTGGGTGACCCTGCACGGCATAGCTCATAGCTTCATTGGGCTACGCAAGCTACCCTTCGCCATGACAAGGCAGTGATCCATGAAGGAACACAAAAACTTAATAACCTCTTAAAACTGACTTTTATCCCAATAAATGCTTATTTTTGTTAGTTTGTGTAAAAAAAAAAAAGTCCAGGTTTCGATGAAGTTTTTTGCTCAGTTGTAGGAGGTACTTTCACTTGTCACTAGTAGTGAGTGAAATGGCTTGTGTGGTTGTGTGGTTGCCACAGTGCTTCTCTAGGGACAGCATTAAGTGACATTTATTGTAAGTGCATTATCAAAGAGTTTAGCAGAGAGAGCAAGGGAGAAAGAAAGAAGGTGATGATCACCATATTGTTGCAACAGCTGCCTTAGATATACATTTATTATTTACACCTTAACATTGGTAGAAGCCTTTTAATCATAGTTTTATAGAAGAGCTTTTCTGTCAGTACAATACTGGAACAAGGACACATGCATCTGCTTCCAACCACCTAAGCACGTGTTCTTCTGAAGAAAGTTCCTCTGTTCAGTATTGGGGTTTATAAGGAGTGGAGCTGAGACTAGTTACAACTTAAGCAATGTGTCTGATGATTGCTCCCTTTCCTGTATCATCATGCTACTGGCATGCAACCTGTATTTCATTGTGAGGCATGAACCTTGGGCAGAACTTCGTGTGCCAGCCACTATAGCAGCCTCCCTCAACCTAGTGCCTTCCAGATATTTTGGCCTCCATCCCTGGGCAATGGTCAGGAATGCTGTGGGAGCTGTAATATAAATCAACTGGAGGCTCCTGCCAGAAGAAAGTGGTACTACAAATTTGGCTATTGACAGGAGGGTCTGAATCCAGAGCACTTGGAAATCCACCAGTCATCTGTGTGATCCTTCCAAAATTATGTCTCACTGTAGATTCACAGTTGAGTCACACAAAATTTTTGGAGGTAAAATATCTGTGACAATTAAATATTATCTGCTTTATTTTATGTTAGTCCAGAACAATGGTTTGCTTAGCAGCCTCTGGGCTTGGTTTAGTCAGGAAAACAATTGGGAAACTTCTCCACTTCCCAGTTCTTCTTGAACTGCTTGATCAAAATGTTTCAGCACACACAGGTGTAACTGTACAGCAGTTTTATCTACACAACAAGTAACATGACTGAGATCTTAGTTAACAACTGAGTTGTATGACTTCATTGAGTGGTGGATTCACTGTTTAGAATTCTGCCCATTAAAAAGAATGGGGAGTCTTGTGGCATTTTTAAAGACAAAATTTATTGTGTTGTAAACTTTCATGGACTAGCGCCCATATCATCAAACACACCCAAATGTTTTCTGTGCATCTAATGAACTGGATTCAAGACATTAAGTGCTCAGGCTATTATACATGTCTTTAAAGTGCAACAAGATGCTTCATTTTTTCTTCTGTAACAGAATCAGATAGCTACCCCTCCCCAAATCATCCATAGTACATGGGCTGTGAGATATTTTATGCAACGCTACCTTATTAATGCCATGCTTGGGACTGACCATTAGATGTCTACAGGAACTAAACTGGCAGTGGAATAGAAGCTCTCATTGTTGTAAGGGCTTCATTGCTACTCCTAATATTGGATGCAACATAATTTAGAGAAAGGAAATCATCTGTCTACGAGTTGTTGGTCTTATATGTGATGTCACTGTATAATAATTAACCCACTCTTTTATTATGTGTAGCTTTGGGTAGAAGCATTTTGAAAATACACATATTGTAGTGATTGAGATGTTTACATATTCATTTTTGGAAATTGTTAACATCAAGAAATCTTGTCCCATCATATTTAATTTTCATACATAGTTATTCCCAAAGGATTCCTGCCATGTCACACAGGAGTAACATTTCCAACCAAATATTTCAGTGACTTCATATTTAAGTAAAAAGTGTTGTAAATGCTAATTGCTCGTAGGACTTAATGTAAGTTCTCAGTAGTTCTCTGCAGTATTTACAGTAGCCCTGATCCTGTAGGTGTTGGATAGTGTCTATTTATATATTTCAGAAAGGAGAGAGTTGCTCTGCCCAAGGCCAACAAATAAAGGCTAGCTTACATGATCAGCATAACCAACCTTTTCCTGGATCTATGCTAGGTTACAGAAGTGCAGTTTCATATTTCAGTGCTTCTCCCACAGGAAAAAAATCTCTGCATGTCAGAAAAATCAGTCATGAGGAAAATCATGCTGAACTCCCTTTTGCTGACACAAAAGTTTTCTATATGCAAGGATAGGTGTTATCTTTCTAACCATGCAGGAAGCATTAAATCAGAGGTGGGAAACTTGTGGCCTTCCACAATTTGGCTTACAACTTCTATCAGCCTTGGCTTGCATTAGCCAATGGTGAAGGAGGACAAGAGTTGTAGATCTGAAGGTCTACAATTTTCCCATTCCTGTATTAAATCATGAATCTTGTCTCTCCCTATCTTGCAACCTAAGGTTGGACATGCCAGAAGTGTTGCGACTTGGTTCTGCTGGTTACATAAACTGGCTATCATGGCTAAACTGAGACTGATACATTCTTTTAACTTTTCTGCTAATTCTTGCTCTAAATGTGGACTCTGCCACTGCAATTTATGGATGCTTTACAAACAACTTCCAGATGTGTAGAAAGTGTAACAACAGTATTGTTGTACTGAAAATCGTTAGTGAAATAGTAGTGAGGCAAGACTTGGGGAGACAACCTGCAGCCAATTGGTGGCTGTTTGTTGTGTGTGTTCTAATGGTTCTGCTCTCAGAATTTCTATGTGCTTTTTTCTGAATGTTGCTCATATGGTCCTGGGATCTCTCCACAAATAAGCATTTCTCATGCCTTTTAGAGGATGCATTTTCAAGCAGAAAGAACATGTCATAAGATGACTGTAAGTTTATCTAATAAATTAGCATTTTTCCAAACATTGTTATCTATATATGCAATATATTAACTATCCTGATCTAAAATAGTATCAAAATGGATGGTAACACTATAAATGGAAGTAATGTTTGCCAAGAATTATTAGAACAACTGTGTTATACTGTTTCTAGAAACTCATCTAAACAGTGTTTGAAAGGAATGTTTAAGCTCCACAAATACCAAGAGCAAATATTCTCCAGATAAGAAAACCATTAGCAAAATACTTATTCCTTCAAAGGGCAGGTCAGTTTGCTTTTACTACGGTGTTTATTAAGCATTGAAATAGCATTTTTCTTACAATTCCATTGGTTGACCCCTAGAGATGTTTAAAACAGCTTCCTCCTGTTTGTGAATAGCAAACAGCTTTCACATCCCTGCAAAAAGAGCTTGAATTTATATCTACTGCTGTTCCTCTACCCTAAATATTCTTATAAAACTATGACCGATGAAGATCTGTTACATGCTACTGGCATTAAAAAATTAATGTAGAATTTAATGATGGGTTGGACCTTGTCTGAATTGTTTACTTGGAAAGTTGGCAATCTCTGCTAGTAATTGCCTAGTCAGCTGCTAAAAAAGAAAATCAACATTTAATACAATGGACAGCTCCAGTGGGTGACTTAATGAGACAGCATACCTTCATTAGAGAGCCCTTACTTTCTTAATCTTTGCTACATTAAACAATCTTTGGTAATTAACTTGATTAGATTTAGAATAGATGGCATCATAGTTCATATTTTTAGTAGAACAAATGTTTGAAAACAAACTTAAAATTGTTATTCAAAATTTTGCAGTTAAGAAATGTATTGGCAGATGAAGAAGGTGGGAATTTTGTGTAACGACCCTTCTTTAACTTTTGATGCTGGCAAGTGTTCTTACAATTAAACTACCGTGACAATATGTTCCTTTATCCAGTCTTTAAACATAGGATATCAGTGTACTGAAATTCCATCTAAATTTGCTTTGTTTCTACTTCTTGTTCTTCCTCCACAAGAATTCTGGTGAACCATTTCTTTCTGGTTGTGCAGCCTTAAAGACATTACCAGTTTATATCTTACATCTTATATCAGTTGAACTTTTATTTTCTGAGGAAAATATATCCAGTTTTTATTTCTTACATCTTCTGTACTAACCTTAAGTCACCTTGATTGTTCTGTATAATTAATCAATTTCTGTGAGGTCCAATAGCCTAAGCAATCTGGGCAGTGAACAACCGTAATACATACAATAAAAATAATATAGAATAAAATGGTTGTGAAATGCCTAGGAAGGCCTCAGCAATTATAGGCAGCCTATAAATATATGTAAATTAATAAATGAATAAAATGACAATTTAAAAAATCAGAAAAATGCATTAAAATTAAAAACACATTAAAAACTACATTTTAACAACAGAAAATCTAAAACCATGCCATACTAGAGGGGCTGCAGAAAAACAGCTGGCATCTTTGATGCCTTAGTTAACCTTTCCTTAAAAAGTGCCTCATCCCTGACTATCAAAGGCCTTTTCTCAGTTTCTTTTAGTTTGCAACCCGTTATAATTTTAGGCTGTATTTTAGCCTGTATCTAACATCATACACTCAGCAGAATGCAGCTGGTGTAATAAAACTTCATTGTTTTCTTTCCCTTTGCATGGCTGCCGGTTTTGCAGGCAGCATATTCATTCAGTCAGGGCAGGGGTCCTCACACTTTTTGACCAGGGGGCCAGTTGAAAGGTGCCGGTGCTGGGCGTGGGCCGGAAAGGTGGTGCCTGGTGGTGCACGCGGGCTGGCAAGGGGGCGGGGCACGCGGCCAGGGGTGGGGAGGCAAGGCGAGGCAGGGGCGGGCATGCGCCGTGAGGTGGGCGCACGAGGCAGCGGCTCGCTCGCTTGCAGATCATTTTCTCTGAGTGAGCAAACGGCTGCCTCCCGCGCATGGGGTGAGGTGGGCAGCAGAGGGTGCATGCATGGGCGTGTGCGCAGCGGGTCCAAATGGGCATGGCGGGTTGGATTCGGCCCCCGGGCCGTAGTTTGAGGACCCATGAGTCAGGGTTTCCTTTCTGCTGGGTAACAGACAACATTTGTTGCAGCTGTTAGTACTACTGTGATTTGAGCAAAAGACCCCAGTTGCAAGCTTTCGTTAGTATTAAAATCTTCATTAAATTTTTATTTTTATGTGAATAATACAAACTGTACTTCATCAGTGTTATGTTGTTCTTGTTGTTGCGAAGTCATTTGTGATTTGTCACGAGTAGGCTATTAAATGTTGCCCTCATTGTGATTTTTGTCTTTTCAAAAGACAAAAGACAATGTTGCCCTTTTGTGATTTTGCCCTTCATGCATGCAGTACAATGCTAGTGCCCCATTTGTGTACTTAAATATTTATTATTATTATTTATTTATTTTATTTTATTAAAACATTTTTATGCCGCCCCATTCGCCGAAGCCTCGGGGCGGCTTACAACAA
>NW_025335349.1:11821948-11998104 GCF_004798865.1 Varanus komodoensis | reverse complement strand
GGTGTGGAAGAAAACAGAAAAATGGGTAGACATACTAACTACAGCTGGAATGAAACATATAATGAACCACCCCATTGTGGTTATCAGGGATATTAAGCTCTTCCTTGTATAGTTCTTCTGTGTATGCACCTCTTCTTAATCTCTTCTGCCTCTGTTAAGTCCCTGCCATTTTGGTCCTTTATTAAGCCCATCTTTGCATGAAACGTTCCCTTCATATCTCCAATTTTCTTGAATAGATCCCTGGTTCACCCTATTCTATTGTTTTCTTCTATTTCTTTGCACTGTTCATTTAAGAAGGTATTCTTATCTCTTCTAGCTATTCTCTAGAATTCTGCATTCAATTGGGTGTATCTTCCAGTGTCATATCTTTTTGCCTTTTGGTACTGTCCATGGGGTTTTCATGGCAAAGATACTGGAGTGGGTTGCCATTTCCTTCTGCAGTAGATCACTTTTTGTCAGAGTTCTCTGCTATGACCTGTCCGTCTTGGGTGGCCCTGCACGATATAGCTCATAGCTTCATTGAGCTACACAAGCTCCTTTGCCACGACAAGATAGTGATCCATGAAGGGGATCAGTGTTATATCAAATTATAAATTAAAAAAACTTGAACATAACTTAAGTAGGGATAAGGCACAAGGTTATGAAAAGCTGACTTTTTAGTTAAACATACTGATTGCATATAGTAAGATCAGCTTTTCTTTTCAAAATTCCTTAAATTAATCTTTATTTTATAATACACATTAAAATACACATTCTGTACTGAGAGGGAATATTATATTACTTCTTTGACCTAGTTATATAAACAACAAAATATTGCCAGGTTGCATAAAATGAATTACCTTTGCTGTGATCCCTTGCCACCTTCAACTTAGGAGATTTCTATTAAACCATTTGTCATATCATTTCATAACAATAATTTGAAAACCTTCCAATATCTTGAGCTTGCAAACCTGGCAGCTTAACTATTCAGAATGCTACCTTTTTTTCAAAAACAGATCTAGTAGAGCTAGGATTGATGGATTTGGCATATGTTGATTCAGGATTAAACCAATATCTGATAGCATCCCTCCTCCCAATCCTACCACATATGTGCGCATGTCCCTGACCCTGGGCATCCCTTCAAATTCTGAGGAAGACTGAGTGATTCAAAAGGGAGAGGGGCCTCTGATATCAACTGCAGACAATTTTCAAAGACATTTTTCTGGTACATGCTGAGATGGATCTACTGGGGGGCTTACTTAATAAACCTCAGAAATTGGTGTGCGCCTTGGGAATCTCCAAAAAGTCAGAAAGTTGGAGTTAAATTTTTGGTGCAGCATTGAAAAGCATGGCCTTAGATTTTGAATAATTTACATGCAAACAAGTAACTTGTATGAAATCAGCGCAAATCATTTAGTTGCAGCTGCTGTTTTTACAAAAGAACTATATCACTGTACAGAAGCAAAGAGTGTGATGTGAATTTATCCGCACCCCATATTGGTCCAGGTTTTACACATTTTTTTTTTCTGCAAGTGGTTCTAGAATTAATGCAAATATCAATGCGGAGACATCCTTGTCTCGTCCCCCTTTGAGGTATTAATAATAATGGAAGATGAATTTTGATCATTCATTCTCAGTTTCACTTCTGAATAAGATTAGATTTAGTCTAATAATACTTGAACAAAATTGGAATCATTCTAAATTTATGTTTCATCCTGATTAAAAACTTTGATTTCACACAGTCAAAAGCTTTAAATATATCCAATTACATTTAATAATAACCTAATGGGATCTGTTATATAGTGATTAGGGACAGAACAAGTCGGATCAGGATATATCTACTTCATTATAAAACTTTTCATACAATTTATTAATGCTTTTGTGAAAATGTTATGGTCTGCATTTAATGAGATTGGTCTGTAAGATCCTTGTGTGGTTTTAGAATTAGGGCTATACATGACTATCTCCATATTGCTGGGGAAGCCCTCCTAGATCATTGTTAAACAATGCAGTTCAGTGCGGTACCAAACTATCTTCATACATTTGATAACAGTAGTAATGATTTCACCTCCTTTACATTTTTCAAACCCTTTTTGTTGACTAAATAATGTCATTGGTTGGCAATACATTTTAGACAAACTTATTATTTCCAGTTTCTGTAGGTATTTCTGTTTTTTAAAAAAAATCATTTAAAAATGATGTGTGATCAATCTTTTTCTCACAGGAGGTATTCTGATACCCATTTAAAGATAATTCTCACTTCATCACAAGTACTATGTAAAAATGAAGTATGTGTTTTTATTTCAGTAATGTTGACTGTATACAAATTCATGCAGATTTAATTCATTTAGTTTTTGAAAAAAATGATACAAACTTTTAAATAAATCCTTTTAAAGTTTTAGATGGTAGCTGATAAATGTTGACTTTATTTTCAAAATTAGGTTTGTTCATGAAATAGTCTCACCCCACAGCAAAATTATTATTCTAATTTTTGGTACCTCTTCCTGTGGCATGTGCCTTAGCATTTCTGGTTGTGCTTATATCCTAATCCATTTTGAGTACTTTTATTTGTTTTTAGAAAAGTGGGCTATTATTATGAAATAAATGTCCTTTTACACTTATAAAAAGTGTTCTGTAAATAAGATACTGGGTCCAAATGTAGATCCCAATTTAGTCACTAATCTAGAACTGATCTTAATCAAACCATGACACAGTATTAAGGCTTGTTCAGGACATATTGAGGACGTACGGTGGGTGGAAAGTATTGATTCCTACAGTGCTGCTCCTGTCTCTCTAGCAGTAGTTGTGCTAAATGAATTTCCACTGTTTAAACACCCCTACCCCTTGCTGTACAGTTCATCATTTTTCTTCATTCATTTTAATTGGGTGGAGTCACCCAATACCATTTTAACAAAATTGTCAAATTCAGAAGACAACCACAATAATGATGGTGGGTTTGCAAAATCACAAAATAATTTAATGTTTATTCAGCAATAACATGTTGCAGTTTGGTGCTCTCCAGATTTTTAAAGATTATAATTCCTGTCTATTGGCCCTGCTGGCTGAAGCTAATTGGAATTGTAGTCCAAAGCACCAGATTGTGGAAAGCTCTTCTAGGAGAATTCATGGAACACTATAAAAGAATCAGTTTTCAAAAGGACCTTGACAGGCAGGAATATTGACTTCCTATAATTTGAAAACTAATGTGCTGAAACTAATAAGATAAAGTTAAGAGAGAAATGTAAAACCTTGCATTTAAGTTACCCCCGCCCAAAAAAAAAAAAAAACCTCTCAAAGATAAAGATATAGATATGGAAGGAGGAAAGCATGACTTGGCCACACAGCATGAGAAAAGGATCTCTGTGTCTCAGTTGATCATAAGATGAATATAAGCCAGTAATGCAGTGGGGTTAGCAAGGACATGTTGTCCAAATCATAGGAAGTCAAAAGTCCACTTGATTCTGTGCTGAACAGGTCATATTTGGAGTGTTATTTCCAGTTCCGAGTAGAATATTTTAAGAATGACATCGACAAACCAGAGTGCATCCAGATAAGAGTGACCCAGATGGTCAGAGGTCTGGAAAATGTGCTAGGAGAAAGAGTTGAAAGAACCTGAAGAAGTGACGCTTAAGAGGAGATGTGAGAGCAGATTTCAGATTTTGGAAGGGATGTCCTGCAGAAGATAGAGTACAGCTGTTGTCTGCTGTTCCCAGAGGGAGGACTACAGCCAGTGCTTGGAAATAACAAGAAAGCGGATTTCAAATAAACATTAGGGTAAGAGCTGTTGGACAATGGAACATACTTCTTGGGAGGTAATGGGTCATCCTTCAGTGGAAATATTTAAGTAGAATTTAAGCAGACAACCCTAATGGGTCATCCTTCAGTGGAAATATTTAAGCAGAAACTGAGCAGTAATCTGCCAGAGATGTTTTAGCTGTATTTTATGATAGATTACCTTCAAGGTCCCCTTCAGGCTATGATTCTTAGTTAAGGGAAAATATTTGAATATGCTTAATACCCCATTTGGTCCCTTATGGCTGAAAAGGACAGGAGAGTTAACCCATTACATTTAGAACTTGGCATACTGAAGTTTTTCATGTAGGTACAAGTGTGCCATTAGAAAGTAAATCATCACAGTGAGTAACATTGCAATGTATCTGAGTACTGTAGAATGTGTGTTCACAGATTGGAATTCACTTAGATTTTTACAGTTATTACTTACTTACTTATTACTTATTAGATTACCTACAAGTCAGATCATATTTACTTAGAGCTTGTTTTTCTTCTTCAAAATAAAGGCACTCAGGGCTCGTACTATGTACACTAAAATGGAGGAAGACATGCTAATGTCTGAACAGCGGCAAGTAGATATCCTCCAATAATTTGAGTACTGACTGTATTCCACACACATAAGGAAGGAAGGACAAAAGAAAGAAATGATGGAATAAAAGGCAAAAGAGCGTATGAAATAGTGAACAGTACTTCACTGAGGTCAGTCAAGGCAAGTCAAAGCTATGCTTCATGATTTAAAACTTTAAGATGCTCTGGCAGCTTAAAATTTTCCCTGTCGCTTTTTTTTGTTTTTGTTCTGCTGGAGAGAAAATCATAAAGAAAACGTAACTGTGGTGAGGTATGTTCAAAAATGGGACTGGATTTTTTCCACTGCTGTTGTGGTCTTTGGCATTCTTTCATCATGGGCAAGACCCACACTGGCCTTTCTCTTAAATATGTGTGTTGGCATATTTCTGTAGATATAGGTCCCAGGCAGCAAATGCACTATTTCTCAAGCTGTGGATTGGGACTCAGATGGGATGGGGAACAAAACTGATTTTGCATCTTTTATGACTGGTTCCATAAATTACCTGACTATTCCTTGTTGCATCTTGACTTGATTTAGCTGCTTATCCACTGACAATGGAAGCAAAAAGCAATTGACTCAACTTATAATAGGATAGATCTAAGGCTAATCTCTAGGGTACTTTTTAAGGCAGTCTTGGAATTAGCTACTTGTCCTGATTCTTCTACATGAAGACTTGCTTTTTATGCCACATTATGGCACCATATACAGATGGGTTGGCAGTAGAAGTCACCTCTGTACAAAATAGTTGTAAAGTAGTTTACCAGCCATCTATGGTACCTTTTTAAATGAGTGATTTTAATTTTGAGATCCATCAGGAAAAAGCTCAGCAAACATTATGCTGCAAATAAGAGCAGGACATAATTTCATTCACTTGTGCACCAATTAAACTCTAGTTCCTCCTATGTACCTGCCAGCACCTCTTATATATCTCTTACATTTCTTTGTGAAACAAAATGCTAGCCTTTAGTCTAAAGGAGAAAAATGTGAAAGTTGCAGCATTCCTATGTCCAGCTGTGCTTTCCTTGATCGCTTGGAAAGACAGTCATGGTTGCAATGCAGCATTCTTTTTCCTGGACTGCAGAGGAATTGTTTGTTGAAAATATAGTGTCCAATCTGTCACTGTTGGGCATTTCAAGAGAAATTTAGTGCGAGGGATTAAAGTTTAAAACGTTATTGCAGCTATCAGTTCTGTAACAGACAGGACAGAAGATTAAAAGACATAAAATTACTAATCAAGGCAGTTGCCAGTGATATAACACTTACATAAAATGATAAGTAGTTTACAAATAAAATAGTAAATGTGGATCTTGCTCATTAGTTGCATGGATCCACTTATTATGTGTTTTTCTTTTTATGGGAATGTATTTTTCCCTCCAGTACACATCTCCAAAGTACAGCTGCTGTTACTCCCTTGCAGACTGGGGGCAGGAAGAAATAGACGATGTTGAGAATGAAAGGAAGAAAGAAAAATGGTTGTGGGAATATTGTGCATTTGTATCAGAGATGATGGATAGTATCCCTAGATCTTTGTACTGCATCTCCTTGAAGTAAGATGTTTTTTGCCTACCCTTTGCCCTTTTATTCATGAAGTTTACATTACCTGGATAGAGCTTGACCAGTGGGGTGCTTTTTGTGTTTATTTGATCATGAATAACCTCTTATGCCTCTTCTAGTTTTTCTGTAAGGAAGTGTCAAGTTCATTTTAATGTCAAATTCTCCACATAACATAAGCTCCTGCTTTTAAGGATTAATAAACGTTTGTGTGATCTCCCCATTGAGTTAAATGTGTACGCTGCAAAAAAGCCCCCCCCCCTCCAACCCCCAGCATGAATTCAGTTGAGTAAATACTGGCTTAATAGACTCACTATCAGATAATTGCCTGCCTAACCGGACTAAGAGGATTTTTTTAAGGTAATAATTTTTCGTCTTGTAGAAACTGCTCTTTTTATTCTACTTTTCATACCAGAGAAGCTAGTCAGACAGTAACACAATAGCTTTACTGAGAATAATGGGGCTATAATTTAGTTTATCTGCTGACCTTAATATTTGAGCAGCTGCTTTGAGCAGTGGTTGCTGAGAGGAGGGGGCTGGTCATTCTTCCTGAGCCTACCCTACTCATTCCTCCTGGTTGATACATTCTGGGGCCATTGCACAGGCATGTGGATTAACCAGTGAGCCTCAAAGGGAGCAGGTGCTGCTGGGCTTGTTGGTTTGAGGCTTCATTGGTACATGCAGATGAGATTGCCACATAAACAGTTGCCACCAGGTGGGGTTGGGAAGGTATGGCGGTAAGGCCTTGGGTGTGATGTTTGGGATTACCTGTTTACCAACTGAAGTTTACTTGTTTCCTCAGTCCTGCAGGAAAATTCAGCTGCCAGTCTGAATGGTTTCTCTAATGGAATTGGAGTAGGTGTGGGAGGATCTTATTGTAGCGTCAATAGAGACAGTAGTGCCGATTTATTCCTTCTTGCTGCTCTTGGTTTTTCAAGAATCTGCAACTGCAAATACTGCATTTAGAGTTGCAAAAGGAGTTACATGTTTTAGATTTGAAATGGTCCTTTCCTGCCTCTTAGGCTATCATTGTATACAGTCATAAAACTGACAGGTTCTACTTTGTAATCATATAGTTTATAAACAAATGTTTTGAAAAGTTCACACAAAGCTAATGCCATAGCTGTTGAACTGGAGCCTAAACTGTTTCCAGTTTAAGTGTCTGGCTGTTGGGACAATAAATTGTGGGCAGACTAGTTTGCTAGATAATAATGTGAAGTGACTTTAAATTACTGCTGATTGCCAAGTCCCTATTGATCCCTATACTTACCATATTTCTGTGGAAACCTAGGAGCTTTGCAAGCTAGACGATTCCCAGAAATCAGCAGATTGACTAAGAGAGAATTATTAAGGACCAAGCTGCAATAACAACAGCTCTTAAAGGTCTTGTAGATTCAAGAATTATGTACTTGAATTGGTGCTAGAGAAATATAATGAGCATAGGGATCAATATGAGCATATCAATTAGCAAAAATCAGCAATAAATAAAAGTAAATAGCTTTACTCTAATGTACTTTATTATTACTGTGTTACGCTTCTGGTTGCTGGCCACCTAATAAAAATTAAAATAAGAAAATATATTGTTTCTAGACCTACAAAATAAATACATAATCCATTAAAATTTTCAGTTGCAGGTTTTTCTATGAAGTTGGTGTAGTGGTGTAGCTGTAGCAAAAATAATGTTCCATCATGAAGGGAATGGATTGGTTTTTATGTACCTGTTACAGTTTATTTGACAAACCGACTATAACTGAATACCAGTTTGGCTAATGATAATATCCAACATATTAATACACCTAAAGTGCAGCAGATAGAAAGCATTTAACTTGAATTTGATTGTAGTCTGTCTTCAAAAGCATATCATTAACTTTTCTTCATTCAGCCTTGATGTGCTGGCAGGGATACATGTGTATACAGTTCTGTGTTGTCATCATATTGGACAGTATGTTTGACAGGAAACCTCCATTAGTGAATGGTATCTGTCCCACACCAAGTGCTATGCACACCGAGGAGGTCGTCATATGGAGAGGTGATAATTGTAAAGAAGGTGGTCTCCTACCTTATACCTCAGTTGACAGGCATATCTTTCAAAGGTAAGGGAATAGAGGCTGGGGCAAGGGAAGGGTTATTTTCTCTTGTCTAGTTATCGTTCTGACATATTAAGTCATGGTTAGGTGTGGTGAGAGACTGGATCCATTTTGAGTTGAGTACTGTTGCTTCATGTTGGGACCAACCAAAATTGGACTCCGGTTGTACCACTGTCGCTCGTTACCCTTCCTTCCAAGAGACTCCTGTTCTCTTCTGCCTTCTCCATGCTAAGGCTTTTTTAACTAAAAGAGCTGATGGTGGAGGACTAGCACAGAGATCGTGTGAGTGAAGCAAAAACTGGCTTCTCTGAAGTTTTCAAATGCTAGGAAGAAAACCTGGTGCCTTATGCATTCAGCTAGGACACTTGGAAAGCCTAATCAAGAACCAAAGAACCCACACATCCCTGTTTATATTCTCTGTAGTTTGGAAAGAATGGCACCGCTTTTTATTTTTCAGCTTCTGATTCTAGTATCCAAAAGAATTAAGTGAACTGATAGCTTAATGTGGGGGTAGAACTATACTTTAGGGACAAACATGCAGTTTTTCTTCCTGTAGTTATATAATATTTTGGCCTTTCTCCATTCACGTAACACCTTTCCACAGTAGATACTCCAAGACATGTTTGCTGAGCAAAAGTGGCTGGTAGAAAAGAAATTGAAGCATTTAACTCCTTGGCCCCGAGTATATTCTCTGCCATTTATGCATGGTATGTTAACTATTTATGTAGGCTAGTGGCAAATAAGAGAATAACTTGTTTGCAATTGAAGTGGAGTTGCATTGCAAATACAGGAGATTGGAGGGACGTCTTGAGAATGCCTAGAGAATGCAGGGGGATAAACTGCTCCAATTTAATTGCACCATATGATTTGAAATGAATTACCTTTTCTGGATAGAATCATATACTTAAAAATCAAACACTTGGTAGTTTCTCGCATGTGGTAATAAACTTAAGCAATCAGGAAGGAAAGTTGCCTTTTTCTAACCTTATTTTAGGGTTTATGTGTTTCCCAAGGCATTTATATGGACTAATAATTTTTCTAACTAATTAAAAACTCACTCTAAAATCTAAGAATTGTTGCAACCTTGCTTATGAACTTCAGTGATTGTGAGCACCTGGTTTAACAAATATGTTTTCTCTCTATTTTCTGATTTCCAAAATAGATCTGATCCAGGCTACGAATGAGACAAATGTCAATATTCCCCAAATGGCTGATACACTCTTTGAGCGGGCAACAAACAGTAGTTGGGTGGTTGTGTTCAAAGCCTTAGTTACAACACATCATTTAATGGTTCATGGCAATGAGGTAAGTGTAGTGCATTCTCAAAGCCAACCTTTAATCAAGTAGTAGAAATGCAGAAATAAACTAAATGCCATTTTCTTAAATGCATATTAAATGCTATTTTCACTTCCAGTTATTGAAAAGGCAGTCATTCTTGGCTTCTGAAGGAATTTTATAGTCTTTTCTGATAGCACTTTCCTTTAGATAAGGAAGCATGGCCAAATTTTGCATTAATTCCATCCCTGCCTTCCTAGAGTAATCCTATGAAGTATTAGAGAAGCAAAGCTTCTGCTAAGGTCCATGGCAGTTCACTTTGAATTTATACTTCCCTTCTTTGATACTTTTAAACCTTTCCTGTCGCATTCTTATTGGAAAGAGAATTCTTTCATAGATCAGGAAGCAGGATCGATCAGACTGTTGCTTCTCCATTAGTTCCTATTTACTAGGCCTTGAATGTGGTCACGTCTGCCAAGAATGCCAGCAGCACATGCTCCCTTTGTATTTCACTGGCACAAAAAAGAGCTACCTGGCACAAAAATGTGTGCCATAATTCCTCAGGAATTCACATACTATTTCAGATTTCAGTGGCAATGTGGTGGTGAATGGAAGGTAGATCAAGATCCACTGGTAGATTTCTGGGTGATATAAGACAGATTGGAAAAGATTTCTGACATCCATTAGTTCAACAATAGCAAAACATTTTATATGGCTGAAATTACGCTGGTGAAATTGGGATAACCAGAAGTAGATTTTTGTGTGGAGGAACCCTGAGTTCCATTCAGTTCTGATACTCGGGACTAATGCCTGGACTTGGACTTCCTGAATTCTATGGGTATATCTTTTACATCTTGCTATGATTAGTGACTCTTGAAGGGTTCTAGTAAATACAAATAAGGAAAGCAAAATAGATCGTGCATGTCTGAAGTCTTCCAGCTCTGCTTAAATGGGTGACGACCCCAGGGTCTCTTTCACACAAAGCCAATCCCAAATCCAGGAATGTACATAAATGGGTGAGGAGGGAAGATACATAAGAGCCATACCTCTTCCTTGGCTTATAGTTGTTTCTTGGTTCCTCAAGACAAAGACCTTACTAGAAATTAAATGACTAACAGCATTTCTTTAATGGAAGCATTTCCGGACACAGATGTTTATTGCTGCCACTACTACTGTCAGGATAAATTGGGCCTTCCGTGATCTCTAAGAAGTATCTGCATATTACCAAAAGATATGTTCACAGTAGGCAACACTGTCCCTTTTTGTATGACCATTTGCATCTCCAGAACAGAGCATTGCCACAGTCCATTTCACCAAGTCATCAATGTCCTTGGTGGTACATGTGAAACAGGGAGGTGTTTGTATCAGTTCTTCATTGAGGAGGAAAAGGAAGTTGTTCATTCTAAAACACATTGTCTTGGCTTGGGCAAAACTGGATTTGTTGTTAACTTACACAACAGCCGATTGACTCTGATACAGCAGCTGGGATCACTTCAGAGAAGTTTTAGATATATTGAAGGACAGGATGATCCTGGGACTAGTGGAATGCATTCATGGAACTGGGATCTTGCATACAATGGAGAAAGCAGAATTCATGCTCCAGCAGGATATCATATTTTTCCAGACTTGGTAAAATGACCTTATTGTCACACCAGACCTCTCTGGGGATACTACTTCCATTCAGGTCAGAAATTATCAGTCAGTACCATCATCCAGTGGAGACTTCCCAGGATCTTCACTTTAGTCTTGATTATGATTAGCTCCACAGTGCTTTTCATAGGGAATAATCTTTCAATGCTTATTGCATCTCTCAGCACCACATATACAGTCCATAATCCAACAGGAGGGGGCTCTGTCTTTGCTCAGATGATGCAGTCACAGTTGGATTCCCAGAAAAGCGTTTGAGCATCAAACTAGCTCTGCTTTGCTTCTAGGATCAGAGTCAAAGCTGTTAGGCTCTTGTCAGGACAGGCAAACATTCTTCTGCTCTTCTCATTTCAATCTGGGGTGGTAATATGCCATTATGTGAAGACATTAATGTCGGAATTTGAGTCTGCCTCCTCATACAAGTGGATGCATTTCTTTTGATGAATTTTTCTTTTCCTTGGCTTTCAGACAAAATCAAAAGTCTTACTTTAGAACAGCCTTAAAAGGTCCAGTAATAGAGCACTGTTGTGATTTTCTATTTTTTATACCTGTCTATATCCAGTGTGTTGCCTGAGACACTTCGCAGAAAAACACTTCAGTGTGACAAGGAACTACCAAAAGAGAATTGGAATGCCAAAAATCCCAGCCCCTGTAAAAGAAACATAGAAACATAGCAAGTCAGAAGGGAGCTCCTGGGCCATTTAGTCTTACCCCCAGCTCCACTCATGACATGCCTACCATGTGCATGTCCAGCCTATCCTTGAACACCCTCACTGATGGGGCTTCAGCCACCTCCCGTGGAAGCCCATGCCATACCCTAGGGATCTTAACTGTCAGGACTACTTACTGGCATCTAACTTGGACCTTGATTCCCTGTGCTTTGCTCTATTGGAACCCACCCTGCCCTCCTCCACAGGGGAAAACAGGCCTCAACCCACCTGGGCGTGATATTCCCTCACATACCTATATGTCGCCAACAGGTCCCCTCTGAGTCTCCTCTTCTCCAGGCTGAAGAGACCCAGTTCCCTCAGTCTCACCTCATATGGCTTCCCCTGCAAACCAGCCGTCATTCTTGTGGCCCTACACTGCACCAATTCCAACCTGGCTATATCTCTTCTGTAATGTGGGGCCCAGAACTGAAAAGAGGAAAAGATGACTAAAACCTCATGGGCTGTATATTGCCAGCTCATGTAAAAATCAAAGAAGTGTAGTTGCATACCTGTTAATCTTTGTAGTATAGATTTTATGTAAGCCCTGTTTCCCTGCAATGAGTCACTTGACTAGCTGACGCTTTGGAAGCCCAACTTTAATTCTGTATTTTGAAATGCTTGCCCTTAACTCATATTTTTATTGTACAAATTACTTAACAGTTATCATGTAAATGTATGGGCAGTTTGGGTGGGAGGTACCAACAGTTCCTGACATAAGCATGAATTGAATATTTTCCCCTTTACCTCCCTCTGCAGCCCTCCACACTGCTCTAAAATATGTGCAGAGGATTTTGTATTCCTCTGGAACAGATTTTGAAGTTACAGTGGGAGAGCAGGAATTGTCCCTTCTGGTTCTACTGATGGAACTGTTTGCATCAGCAAAATGACAGCACTGGATCCGATCCATAGTATTGTAAAATACAAGGTTATGTTAGCACTGTTGTATGTTGTGATTGCATCATAAGCAGATATTTGATATTAAGGTGTGAGCGCTCATTTGTATACTTACTTCACTCAGAGAATAATATTTTAGTCTTTTCCCATAATGCTATCAGAATCTTTCCATGTACTAGGCATATGGGAATGCTATGTTTTTCAATTAAATGGCACAGTTGTTTGGGATCAGCAATTTGGGATCAGCTGTAGGACGTGCTAAAATTTGACCTTCAATCTGTGTTATTAAATGCACAAACTGGATAGTGTAATTAAGTCACTTTTTGTGGAAGAAGGCAATACAGATTCTGGTTGTCTGAAATGAATCATCTATATCCACTCTAGGTGGAATTATTTATATTGGCAAGAAAACTCTGAAGTTATGGTGTAAATTATAACATAATTCTCATGTTTTTCGCCATGCTTGTGGGTCTTTCATAAAGTAGTAATAAAACAGTGCTGAAGAACTAATCTTATCATTTTTCTTGCCCCATAGAGGTTTATTCAGTATTTGGCATCTAGAAACACACTATTCAATCTCAGCAATTTTTTGGACAAAAGTGGATCACATGGTAAGAATATTCACTTTCAGTAATGTTTTGTTGGTATTTGTGAAAAGTTGTTATCACTTAAAGCAGAAATGAGAATTATTCCCCTTGTGTTTTATAGCATTTCAGTTGGATCAAGATGAACTCTGTGTGATAAACCATGAACATTGATATATATCTTCCCAGATACAGATTGATGCATATTTTTGCAATGATACTGAAGCATTATTTCTAAACAACATATGGTACAAATCTCTTTGTTAAATTTTAATTGAAAAATAGGGCTTCAGCAATGTGCAAGTACACTATTTAACAGTGAAGCCATTTTAAACAGAATAAAAATTCAGCTTTAAAGCTTCTCCAAGAGAAAGGCTTGGAGAAGGCTTTTCTAGTCCTGTCAGATCAAAGTGAATAAAGCTTCTGTTTAGGTCAACAGGAATTAGCAAGTAGAATAATTGGCAAATAGACTTCAGTGGGTGGAACTTCAAGGTCACACATGTAAATACTCTGTTTGTTCAAGCTACTGTGCCTCTAGTGTAGTAGCATAATATGGAATAAAAGTGTAGGAGTAAATATGGACTCCTAATAAAGCATAGTAGCCATTGTTTAATACAATGTGAAAGATCTTGCACATAATTCAGTATCCTAAGTCGACCCGTATGCCAAGGTTTTACAACTATGTGAAATATACTTAGTTTAGACCAACCTTAAAAGAAGTCATTTATTCTTCTCTCTGCAGAATTGTGTAGCACTGTCCTGCTCCTTATTTGTGGGCTCATGTGGTTGGGGAGAGATTATGTAGATCTCATTTTCTTTGTAACTTAGCAGAAAGGAAAAAGTAAACTCTGCTAGCTGGGGAAGGGATAATGGAAGAGGAAAGGGAAATGCCAGGGGAGAGAATACTCTCAGCTAGAACAACTTCACTAGATTCCTGAAATTTCAGTATTATGCTCTTTCCCCAAAGGAGATAACAAGAAAGAGTTTATGTACTGGGTGTGTTCAAGTCTGGATCTACACGTTTAAGAATGAAACTCATAAATGTGCTGTTTTAGAAGGCTCTTCTCCAATTTCCTGCATTGCCTTGCATTAAAACCAGGCTCCGTCTATGCTTAGTTGATGGAACTAGATAAAATTTCATAGGAACTGCAGAAGGGGTCAATGGCAGTTGCTGGCTGCCCTCAATCCAGTATCAAGTCTCTATCCAAAATGGGAATGTTATATTAGTAGTCTACTATTTCTTAACCTTGGATTCAACTGCATTTCAAGGGCAGATAACTGCATTTTTGCCTCTTCCTCTAAATTCCTCCTTTTCTTATCTTCAACCATGTCTGTTTTAGATTATAAGTTCCACTGGGTCAAAGACCTCTCTCTTTTCCTATGTAATTCTGTAAGACAGCATGTACACCATATGGATAATACCATATGATTGTTCCATATGGATAATAATTTTCATGAGAAAACTTCATTCCCATTGTATGCACATCAGGAAAGCTTTCATATGTATTATAGGATGATAAACTTTGCATAGGTCTTGTTCATATATCACAGCAAGCGTCCTTTATTATTTTAATTATAAGTTATCTTAAGTCCTTTTCCTTTGACTAGTTGCTCCTTCAACAAGTGGGGGTGGCTGCCCAAACCATGGACCCACCATCTGTCATTTGGTTAAACTTATGTGCAACTCAGAAACTCTTTTCTTGGCTATTTCTTTAGCTTGTTGATGGAGAAACAAGCTAGAGTTCCTGATTCACTTTACATAACACTTACTAAACCAGGGGTGGAGGTTCTGTGGTTTGTTCAGCTGGTCCCACTCACTTGAGAGCAACAGGAAAGCATGCTGCCCTGTTCAGATAACACACACACACATTAAAATATACTGTTAGTCATGTCTGGGTCATATAGTATAGATGATATGTGATGTAAATCCTTGGTGTAATCCAAGAAAGAACTGGTGACTTACACAAGTGGATTGTACATACATACGACGTAGATACATAAATCTGTACATAAAATCCTAGGACTAGGAATCCTGGGAGCTGAAATCCTGGCAGAAGACAATTTATACACATGATATGTGGACCCTGAACACCTGACATATGAATGATATGAATCAGATATAAGGCTGAAACAATTCCTGAACGTTTTAGCTGTTAAGGATCAGCTTTCCAGGAACAGAAAATTATTTCAGATTGTAGTATTTGATCTTAGAGGACAAGATGCAGACAATTCCAGCCTTTCCAGAAAACTGGTATTTCTCCAATTTACCTTGACTTTTTTCTGGCTTAGTTTGCACAATTTTGTAGAACAGGTTTAAATTAAAAGACCCTTTAGAGATCTCAAACTCCTGGATGTATTTCAGTGGTACACTTTAGACTATTAATTACTTTTCAACATAGCCCCATATATCATGCCTCTTGACTCGATCTCCTTGATATACAATAAGATAAAATTACTTGAATCTGAGTATTTTCTGCTTAGCTGTTCTCTTGCCCAGGGTGTCTGCTAATGTTTGATATAAAGAACTTCTTTATAGTTACTGCAGATCATTAATCCAAACTAATTGTAGCTTTAAAATGATGGCCAAACCGAATGACATGGTCATAGAAACTAGCCAGGTGAGCAGGATAATCATGCAGCTGAATAAGCAAGGTATGCCAGTTTGGCAATAAGTTAAGTCTGGTGCTCAGTCATACAAAAAATACAAGCTCATTTCTCTCATATAGAAATATGAATTCTACCAACCCTGAAATATAAGAACTAACTTTGATACAGTTTGTCCATTGTTGGGACGGTAAATGTAGAGGTTTTTTTATTGGATTTAGAGTTTTAGAGTAAGATGAATGGTTTTAGATTATGTTGCTGAAATATCACAGGCTCTCGTTAAAAATTTCAACCTCTTTTATTCTATTATTAAAGATTATGCTATCTTTTCTAGGATATGACATGTCCACCTTTATCAGGCGCTATAGTAGATACTTGAATGAAAAAGCATTTTCTTACAGACAAATGGCATTTGATTTTGCAAGAGTGAAGAAAGGGTAAGCCATCCTTTTTAATACAAATACTGTATAATAACCTGTATGTTGATTTAATTATAACTAACACCAACCTAAAATTAATTTCATTAGCGTTTATTAAGAATAAAATTATAGAGTAAGAATATAAGTAGAGATTGTTCTGGCATGCAAATAATATGGCTCTTTAGCTTTTGCAAATCTAAGGTAGGACCTTTAATTTTAAAAAATTATTTCTGCCTCTGGAACATTATAAGCTTGTGATAATTCTCTCATTGATTTTAATGAAAACAATCTGTTCCTAAGAATGGTGTGTGTGTATATATTATCTATATATATCTATATTATAATATCTATAATATCTATATTATATATATTATCTATATATAAATACTAGGTATATATATATAAGAATAGTAAAAGTATTTCAGAAATGAAGAAAAGCTGCTGTATAAGTTGTATAGTGAAAGAAGCTATGGGTTGTTACAGATAGAGCTGAACATCAGGAGCCTACAATAGTTACCTCAATGCAGTTAAGTTGCATTTATATGGAAAGTTAATATACTAAGCCCTGTAGAACAATATGAAATGAAACTGGATTCCCTACATTAAAATTATTTTCCTACCTCTATGCTTTTAGGGACTTCATATGCATACGAAAAGGCAAAGCAACAGGATAAGGTTCTGGTCTTATCTGAATAATTGCCAAATACAGCTTTAAAGCTGTGTCCTACCCTGGTGTGAAAGGGGAAGCACTTCTGCTAGGGTCAGCCGGACAGCTTATGAACTCTCAGATGTTGAAGGCTACAGCTCCCATAAGCACTGATCACTGGGGAGTTCGACAATAGGTAGAGGACTATAGGTTTCCATCCCTGCACGAAGCTAAGTTATTCCTTTATAATCACTATCAGACACAACCCTTTGTTACCCTGTAGTAAGCCCCTAGCTTCAGCACGCGTTCCTGAAGACACTCAAGGGGCTAATAAAAAACAGAGGCCAGTCCAAAATAAAACAAGGAGGAATAAGTTAGGGAACTTATTGAAAGAATGTATCTTTAAGTTACTGTTCAGTTAAGAACATAAAAATGTAAGTAGCTTTTTCAAAACTACAATTTTGTGTCTGAAATACGTGACAGATGGACAGAGTTAGGATTGTATGTTGTACTGTACCATAGCCAAGGATCATTAGATATTTAAAATACCCTTTGATTAAGTACTTTTCCTATAATTAAATATTGACTACTTCAAACTGAAAGTTAATCTTTGCACCAAAGCTTTGGTTTCATTTCTGTTACTAAATAATATCTGTGTGCTGGGTTTTGAATGCATTTTCTTCTTGTTTCTGTATGGTTTTTTGCAGAGCTGATGGTGTAATGAGGACAATGGTCCCAGAAAAATTACTGAAGAGTATGCCAATATTACAGGGACAAATAGATGCACTTCTTGAATTTGATGTATGTATTCAGTGTTTTCTTAAACATTGCTGATAAACCGAAAACATGCCCTGTTATGCAATTCAGTACGAAGAAGACTACATTTAAGTCTATTGAATTTGCACTAACTTTTTTTCTTTTTGTAAGCTTGTCCAAGCTGCAGAAAAAAATGGCTTGAATTACACCTAAGAACATTTCTTTTGGATTTCACTAAAGTCTAGTACAGTTTGGTCCTCTGACTATTAGCAGCATGCAAACTTGAAAATAATGTGCATTTCACACAAGAAGGGTCTGCTGAGGACCCGTTCTCCTTTTTTCCAACCTTGTATTTTTTTAGAAGAGACAAAGAGGTGGTTTGGCTTTTGGTAGTTAGATTGGTTTTCAGTCTTCTTCATACTTCACTTTACTGTAGACCTAGGACATAACGCCTATCTCCCGTCTTGGAGCAGATTTAAATGTTCAGTCCCAAGTGAGTCTGAACAGTGTACATGACTGCTAGTATTCCATATTGTGCCAAAAGAAAACCTAGTTCAGTGTTGTAATAACAGTGAATAAACCATAGGTTCTTATATTTATGTAGGTTCATCCAAATGAACTGACAAATGGAGTCATAAATGCTGCATTTATGCTTCTTTTCAAAGATCTCATCAAGCTTTTTGCTTGTTACAATGATGGAGTTATTAACTTATTAGGTAAGTAAATTGATGAGGACTATTTTAAAACTCATTAGCTGTTAGGAGAACAGTAGTTTTGCAAGTTACAGGGGAACAATTTTAAACACTGGGTTTATTTCATTTCTTGTTGAAGAAAAGATCAACATCATGAAGCTAGTAGTAAATTTCCTTACTTGTACCTAGAGTCTCTTATCTTTCCGGTCCTGAACTAGCCCCAGTGTTATAAAGATTAGTCACTGACCACATATATGTAATTATTACCTTTGTAATGTTTTCTTGTGTTTTCATAATTACTTATACATATTAAAATTCTCAGTTGGCATATAACCTGCTTCTGAACAGTATGAGCCAATTGCCCCTGCTCAGATCCCATCAGTAATTAAAGCCATAATAACTCTGTTAAGTTCTTATAATTCACAGTTTTCTCCCTACAAACTCCAGCTCTTGCTCCAAAGCCATTCAGCTCCCCTCCATGGTTTTTTAATCTACCAACTCTTTCAGGGCTTGTAGACCAGACTTGATAATATATTTTCAGAAAGACTTGACTATGTTTAGTCATGTTTAGATATAAAATAAAAAAATCAAGTTTTATGAATTGATGTTGCAGTCTTTTCAACATGTGCATAGCATATTGCCTTGCTACTTGGACTTTCCCCAAAATAAATAGTCCCACCTCAGGAACATTAGTGCTGACAAAGGTTCCAGAGCATATTCAGCTGCCTAACATTCATTTTTAGTAATTTTGTCTTACAACTAGGCTTTCCAACTGTTGCAACTCAAACAAGAGACTAGGAATTGAGTTTAAGCATAGTCATGATAGGTTAACAATCCCATATTTTGGTTGTATATGTTCAGGCATGAATGCAGTAACCACTATAGAAATCCCTTGAGTAGTGCAGGAAAAGAATGGCTTGGCAATACACGGTCATTGCAACACTTTTCCTTGTAAATGTAACAAGGGCATTTTTCCCTCTTAAAATTTCAGTCTTCAAAGAAAGACTTGCTTATAAAAAGTATCCATTTTTTCAGACTGAAAAATTATCATATTTCTTCCAGAGAAGTTTTTTGAAATGAAGAAAGGGCAGTGCAAAGATGCTCTTGAAATTTACAAACGGTTTCTGACAAGAATGACAAGAGTATCAGAATTTCTTAAAGTTGCAGAGGTAAGTGAAATTTACACAGTGGCCTGCAATACGTGCTCATGGCTATTTAAGCATATGATCTTCCCACAGTTTTCTATTTTATTGCAATCTGTCTTGTTCAGCCACAGCATGCTGTGTAACTTGAATCCTCATGTAGCATCTATAGATAAACTGCAGTGTGTGGATTATCTTGGCATCTGTTGAATTTGGAGAGAGAGATAACATTCAGGATAGCACTAGAATGTGAAGGCGATAACTTGAAACTGTTGTTCTTTTGCCTGCTATAATCTTAATATCTGTTACCGAGTTAAAATGATAGTAGTAAATCAATTTAAAATTACATCATTTGGCAAGCAGCAGGCTGCTGATAGAAATAACTTCCAGTGAATTGGTTCTCCACAGTCCATACTTACAGGATTCTCATGGCTCAGTGGCTTCTCTTCAGTGGAAGATATGGGAACCATGTTGTTTAGTCTTGTCCCTAGGATACACTTCAACTGCTTTTACTCTTTTGCTTTCTACTGAACAAAAATGCGCATGCATAAGCATTTGTTATTTTACTATATTTTCTTGTGCCTCTTATAACCACTTGCCAAGGTTCTGTGGAGAAAGTTCAGGTAGTTTTACCTGCTTTACATTTACAGCATGGGTGTAATTGGTGTGTGATAGAAAAGATTCCAGTTGTTGCAGTCTCAAGAGCATTAAGTATCAGGTCTGGAGCCTGGAAGAACCATCAAAAGATATGTCATATAATCAGTATAGTATGCACAAATCATAGTTAAATTAACTTCAGTATCTCATAGAACTACAGTCTTATCAAAAAAGCAGGTAAAACAATGACTAAGAGACTGTACTGTGAATGCAGAATTCTCCAATTTTCATCTCTAGAGCTTTGTGTTTTGCCTGCTATATCTTTCTGCTTCTAGTCTTTTGTATAATAGTGGACCATCTCAGAGACTTCTTGCAAGGATTCCTGAGAGGATCTATGTGAAATTTTTCGAACACCCAATGAATATAGAAATGCTGAATATTATCTCACTTTTCTTTTTCCAGAAGAGCCACTGAGGGCTCTATCTGAAATTAATTGTTATTAATACACTAAGATATTTTCATAAGCAATGTAAGATTATGGATATGGTAGACAATTGACATGCATGTCCACCCACATTGCAACATTCTAGAACAATATAAATGATGAAGTTGATTTTTGCCCCAGAGAGTTCCTGACTACTGATTGCAAACTGATAACATGACTGCTGGGATCCAAAGAAGGTTTAATTAAGCAACATGACTTTCCATATGTAATCACTTGCCAAAAAGTATCCTGTGGGTTATTTGCATTTACAGCTGTGGGGCAGGAATGGGACTTGGCAGAAATCAGAAAGGCACATACATCCTTATATGAATGGAAGTGTGTTCCACTCATGCTAGAACCACTCATGCATCCAACCCAAATAATGCATGTTACTATTTGCCTTTGATCCTTTCCTTTAAGACTGAAGTGTGAATTGGTAAAATTTTGAAACTTGCTAAACAGTAAGTTGGTTTTTTTCCACCATGTGGCCCGCCTATGAAGACTAAAATGAGTCTTCTGCAGATCTAGCCTGTCTTTATTTTCAGCCTAAAGCATTAAAATAGTAAGCAAGAAAGACAGAAATACAGTAAAGGCATTGTAGTAACAGGATCGAGCTCATCTGATGCAGCCCTCAGGCAACCCACTGGGCATGAGCCTCAGGGCTGTCACTCTGAAAGTCTAGCCTGAATAAAAAGCACAACTTCCCCTTGCACCCAACATGGGAATGACAAGTGTTTCAGGATGGTCTAAAGTAAAATTGTTGTGCTATTGGCAACACATTATCTCATCAAACAAGAATTTTTCCGGCTGGATGGTTGCTAGGCAGCCATCATGACTTTCAGAATTCAGGCCTCAGCTTGTCTATTCTTTGCTGATTTTCTCAGTTGACCACCTTTGGGCAGGGGGCGGTTTTGTACATTAAAACAAAGCAGTGATCTACAAAAGCTGGCACATTACTTTTATCCTCCTTCTCCCTAACCCTAATCCTTCTCTCACATGAGATAGGATTTGCATGCTTCTGCGCAGCTTGCCTTTCCAATAGAACTGTTATTTCAATATCCAGAGTTAGAGCCAACCCAGTCTTTAAATAAATGCGGGCTCTCCTGTTTCAGGTATTTACTTTTATACATGGAGAAACTGTAGCTGGGACAGCTGCTCTATTCATAAAAGACTAAGTCTGTATTTGGGTTCTGATTATTGTTCTCCAAAGTTGCTGTTCTGTGAATAAGATTAAGCCATATGAACCTATGTCTGAAACACATAAGACCTGTCAATGAAAAGATAATGTATATTGCAAATGGAAATTGTAACTATTTTCAAGTTGAATAATAACTTTTCAAATGTGACAGTTAAATTATTTTTTGGGACTTGTAAAAAATGAAAACCTTTTTCTGTAAGAATCTTTTTGTTTTCATCATTCACAGCAAGTTGGAATTGACAAAGGTGACATTCCTGATCTCACACAAGTAAGTTCCTAAGATGCATTTAGATGGATGATTGGTAACAGTAGCAACAGTGACTTTATTCATTTGCATGCAACCTAATGGCATTATTCTTTAAAATATTTTAAAGTTAAAATGCAGATCCTGAAAACAACTACTGTTTTGACTGCTGTCAATCTGTTCTTGTCTCCAGAAGAAGAACTCATTTTTTCAGGCCATATTTAATTTAGAGATGCCTAATGAAAAGACTGTCCATTTCTTCTCCCTGTCAGAGATGCAAATTGATCCCAGAGGCTGAGACTGCAAGTAATGCATCTGGGGGGGAAATTAAGTCTCTAATAACTGTTTTGACTGGTGACTCCTTTTTTTCCTGACAGGTGATAGTTGTAGGGCTGCTATAATAAAATCTGGGTAAGGACATACATTGTCAGAAGCCAGAGATCAGGTGTGGAGTGTTCAAGAGCTGGAAACCCCAGTTTCAAATCTCTGTTCCTGGATGATCATAGGCAAGTCAGTGGCCAAATATCCATGACCACAGCTGGGGGAATAAGCCAAAGTTGTTTATTCCCCTCTCCACATGTCATGAAGAGTCCTGTAAATAAATTAGATTGTTTTGCCCTCATTTGTACAGTAGCATCACATCTCTGCTCCAGCGTTAGCACATTGATTTAGAAACCCTAAAATAGAATGAGAAGTGCTAGGCCTGTAGAGGAACTCTGAGGTTAAATGCAAATAGAAGAACTTCTGCAAGCCTCGCATTAGAGATGTTTGTATACTACTTATTTAAGTAATAATTGATACCTTTCAATTATTCTTTGTTTTCTTAAGTTCAGACTGAATGAAAATGAAGGGTGGCTGATTACCAATTCAGCTTAGGTAATACACATGAAGAATTGTATGTAGCCTTTTAAACCCTTTTGAAAAGTAATTAACAGTTTAAAGAGCTATCTAAAATTATAGGGCATTCAAATATGTTTAAATGCTGAGCAATAAGCTTCCTCTCATTTGTTGGACTGTAGATGTAGAAGTTACTGGCAAAAATAGCCCATTACTGCCTTCATAAGTATAATTTAGACTATTTTGATGGACTTATTCTTAAAATATTTCTGTTCTATTTCTGTTCTGTATATTCTGGAGTTCTTTAGCCCTTTGGGGCTTCTAACTACTAACACATTGACTGGACAGTTTTATTCATAACTAAACTGGAAAATATACTTGTTACTAATCTTAATCCTTAATTGACTTATGTATGTTTTGTTAATTGGTACATCTTAATCTGTTTTAGAAAGAGGATAGTAAAAATATCAATGCTGGCTAGTTGGAAAGCACACAACTATTCGCTTGCAGTCCACTTCTATTCAGAAATAGGTCTTATTGGGCTCCTTGGGACTCATTCCTAAATAAGTGTATTTATTTATTTCATTTCATACTGCCCTCTGGATGGTTTACAGCATTCAAAGCATATAAACAATGGAAAAGAAAAACTGAATCAGAATAAAACCATAAGTCTGCAAAACAGTAAGACAGCATTAATAACTGTAGCAAACCCACAGCAGCTGTTATTGAATTAGTATATAGGATAGCAGAAATAATGATAAAGCAGTATGAAAACTACAATTAATTATTAAAATGTCTAGAGAATAAGCGTTTCACCTGGCTCTGGAAAGGAAAAAGAGTAGGTGCCAGGCATACCTCTTTGGCAAGCTTATTCCAAAGAGAATGCAGCTGTAGAAGAACTAATGCCGGATCTTTCACAAACAGGGAAGATTAAGTGGAAAACTGTTCAGTCTGGGTTTCTATTCAAGACATTTCTAAAGGGTTCTTGAATGGATAGGTAATGCAGCTATTCATCTGAAAATTGAACACATACTTGACCTGGCCAGTGGCAGAGCAGATGAAAGAATCCTGCAAACAAGCCATGATGGGTTGGTTTCCCATTTAATATCTTAAGGTATTGAAACAATTTTAAATCTAGCCCCTTTCAAAGAAACCGGCTAGGTTCACACATTTCTGCAGTTTGCACTCAACCTTAAGCTTTGAACTGTCGGATATCGTGTTGTCTGAATCCAACTGTGCTAACAAACTATGGTCTGTTAATAATGAACAACCCATGAAGAGAACCTGTGATTTGTTGTTGTTAACTGTGGGTAGTATATGGTTAACAAATCATGGGTTGTTAGCACAGTTGCGCTCAGACAGCACATTAACCTATGTTTCCACAACAGTCTACGCTCAGTGCATACACAAGCTTGAATGTGGGTTATCTTATGTGAACCCCTTCATTGACTTAACCAAGTTCACCCATAACTGGGCAGCGGTTAAGATGTTACAGGTAAACCTGGACAACATGATTTTTTTATTCCCATAGTAGGTTAGTTTCCAACCTAGTGATGGTACAGGTACAGCTTTCAGATATGGTGATTAGTTACTTGCTTTGAGATGATGCACTTACTGAGTCTTCATTGATACTCTTGATTATTAAGTATTTGTAATGATGCTGTTATAAATATTCAGAGGATTTATATCTGCTGGTTTTGCTCAATTCCTGCAGGAAGATTAATAAGCTGGGGTAGGGAAGGGGTGGGTTGCAGGGCCCTGCACAAAATGTCACAAGGAAATGATAAGCAGAAGGGCTTGTTTGTGGCTTTAGGCAATAATTTTGTATACATGAAAACTCATCATCTTTTCTGCATCTGTTGTCTGGCAATCTTTCTTTTTGGGTAGTGTGTAGCCACTGCAGGAGAGGGCCTATAAAGAAACCAATTGAAATTAAGCTGAAACAACATGGAGAGTTGACCAGCTTTCTAGACTGGTACTCGTAACACTGTAGAAAGAAAAGGGTGTGTGTGAGTGTGAGTGTCTGTGTGTGTGTGCGGGGGGGGGGGGGGGGGGAGAGAGACTGAACAACAGACAAAGTCACCATTTTGGATTAACTTTTAAAGTGGTCTGTTGGTCTTTCTCCAGAATATCTTAATGATCACCTTCTGTAGGATCCTGCTTTGGTGCTAGGATGGCCAGGTAAAAAAGTGCACTTGAACTTTTAGTAGTTGTGTAGAAGAGGGAATTCCACCTGGTGTTTCAGATAAACTTGCTTCTTTTGTACAACTATTAAAAGTGAAGCTGTCTCCTTTCCACCCTGTTCAACAATAAAGGCTTTGTAGGTTATTTCCTCACTGTCAGCCATTCATAGGCCAAGATGCAAGAGAAGGCCCTTTGCCTGCAGTGCCCAGGTTGAAGAGTGGTTTCTCTAATATGACCATATGCCTATCTCATTGGTCACCTTTGGGAAACAGATAAATGTGCTTTTGAAAGAGCCTGAATTTGAACCTTTTGTCTTGAATCAATTTTATTTGGTTATCTTAAAATTTTCCTTCTCACCATTTTTATTAACATGTACAATTTATTATATTAATGTTTAATGGATTATTTAAAAATGGTGCATTGCAAGCCGTCTTGCATATCTATGGTAGAATCCAAACTTTTTTTAAAAAATAAAATTAATACTTTAGATTTTTAACAATCTGCTGAGGCCTTAAAATTCTGGTTTAAAAGTCTATGCTGAGAGTCTCATTATTTTTTCCCATGTCTATCTGTCAAACACATTTTTAAAGATGCTTTAAGTTATGGATTCAACCTGTCATGGGCATGTCTCTCTCTCCTACTTTTCCACTCCAGTAGTCTCAGATGAGTTTTTGGATGTACAATCTTTTTATTAAAGTTTATCTGGGGACTAGACACTATAAATCAATGTGGCCTTCTCTTTTTGATGCACCCGAAGCATCTGCTCATGTAAAAAGCTGAATCCAGACTGAGACTTCCCCTCCTTCCCTCCCTTCAGGGTGGCTCCTGGTGCTTGAGGGCCAGATGGCAGGCAAGTCAAACACTTCCTAATTGGTCACTTGCTTCCTAATTGGTCACTTGCTTGTCTCTTGACTGGGTCAAGGAACTCCCTCCTAATCCGCTGCCCTCCTGGTTCTGCAAGGCCTCCTCCTTTTCCAAGGCAGGCTGGTTCTCACCCTCTGCCCAAGAATCTTTGCTAGGTAACCTTGAAACAGCGGAGCCAGCGGCCCCCTCTGCCGCCTTCTCAGAAAAGGACAAGTCTAACTGAGCAGACTGATGTGTGGAAGGTGGGCCCCTCTCCACAGTGTATTTTTTTTGATTGATTGGATTGGATTTCTATACCACATTTCTGAAAATAGCCAAGGCAGTTTGTAAGAAGTTCGGAAAACCAAAACCATAATCTAATAAATACATAGACTGGGTACCCTTGGTATGGCTGGTAAGTTTTGACAGTTACTTGTCAAACTCAGTTTCCCTTTAAAAAGTGTGGTATGGGGGATGACACTTTAAGCTTTTCCTAAACACCTAGAGATCAAGAGTTTCTCCCATGTTGATACTACAGAGGGAAAACAAAAAAGATACTCTTGCTGATGTAAATGCCCCCAAAACAGGATTTTAGCACAGGATTTCTCCTGACTTCTCTTTTCTTTTGTCAGGTTACCAGTCAACTCTCAAGCCCCTGTTCAGCAGTGCTCAGGGTGGGCATCACCCCCCTCCCCCCCCAGCAATGGGCACTTCCTAGTCAGCGTCCCAACCAAGGCTTGAAATCCATGTTATGCACATTTTAAATTGGATTTGTTTTTTTTAAAATATGAATTGTTGGATTTTTTTATATGAATTGTTTTGCACACATCTTTAGGCTTATTTTTTAAAAAAATGCTGGCTAGCGTGGGCAGACCTTGGAGGAACAGCTTGTAGCTGTCTGAACCCAGCTTGTAAGCACAAATAGATAACCCACATTTCAACAACAACCTATTGTTCAGTAACAGGACACATTCAACCCATATTCAGCCCATGCTGTCCGAACCCTGTCAATCCCACGTGGGTCTTGGGGAGTTCCCTGGGTTAGAGCACCATGGAAAAGAGGTGTTGGGGAACTGACACTGTCTGCTATGGCTTGCCTGGACTTCAGGGTGATCCTTGCTGAGGGACCATCTCCCTCAGAGGTGGAAGGTTGGAAGCCTCTTCAAGCACACGATTTTACACAGCCCCCTCCATTTCGTCTGTCTCCTAATTCTTGGGCCTCATACTTGCTTTCAGTCTTCCACTTCATTGTGAGCTTGTGTTCACAGATGGGTTCAGATGGCGCAGCTTGACTGTCCTCGGAAAAAATAAATGGTGGCTGTATTTCCTCTTTGTCCCTGCTACCACATCCATGGCACTTTAACAACGGCTTCCCTGTCTCATCTGACTTGGAGTGAATTCCCATGTTGTCTTGGGGCATGTCTACTGAAGGCGTTGAGCCCAACTGCTACACATAATAACTTTAAAAACAACTTGAAAGGGAGTGAGACCTTTTTTCTATTTAAATATACGACTTTTGAGGTCAAGAATTATAACATGACACTAAAACAACTGAGAGTTAAGACATTGTTTGTTGTTGGGTTAACTGAACCCACGAATTGATTGTGACATGTGAATGAGGGAAATAGGTCATGTAGTAAGTATTGTATAAAACCTGAATATTTAGATTGACAAACAGAACCACATGGTAACTATCTTTTATGTAATGGACATGCAGCATTCTTTCCAGGTAAGTGCTAATCTCTGAATTTGGGCACTTGGTTTGAAGTTAGTGACCTCATTTGTATCCGTACATGCTGGTGTACAAACATATGCAAATCGTAATGCTATAATTTCATAAGTTTTTCTTTAAGTAGATACATTCGTTATCGCAAAAGGCATGTGGGCACTTTGAGCAGAGATTTTGGATTATATTCCTAGCTTCTAATAAAAAGTCTTAATTTTACATGATAATAGAGATATTATGATTGCTTATAACAAGTTTGTATGAATGCTTGTTCAGAATATACAGCTAAGGAAAGTTGATTGTATATCAGGCCTCTTTCTTGCTGATGGTAAATTAATATACCTTGTGAAATTAGGAGTAGAGTTTATCATTTCCTGTTCAGCAACTTGAGAGGGTTCTAGATCCATTCCTACATTTTCAGGTAGGAAAATGGCAGTAGCCAGACATTCGTCTTAATTACTCTTCCCTCTGATGAAGATTAGGTTTAATTGAGATTCATGACTGTTACCATTAGTAAATTGTAAAACTCTGTGGTTTTACTTCTATAATGGATTCAAAGTGATTTTGCTGTTCTAAAACACATTTTAGGGAAGGGTGTAATAAACTAAAAATTTACTTTAACATAGAAAAAAAGTGCAGCAGTGGCCATCTCGTCTTCAACTAGTGTTCAAGTATTTGTAAGGCTTACATATAACAAGTGGAGACTGTGGGCAGGCGTATGAAAGTGCAGAGGATGAGAATATCTGGAGTTCTGAGATGCATCGCCATCAATATGCTGATGACATGCAGCTCTACTTCCCCTTTTCACCTTCACTGGTTATGGCTGTGGATTTGTTTAACCAGAGGCAGGCTGCAACAATGGACTGGATGAGAGCTAATAAATTGAAGCTCTATCCTCTGACTGTCTGGGTTTCACTGCTCTTGAAGAACCAGGTCATTAGCTTGGGTGTTATCCTGGAGCCATCTTAATCACCTGAGTCTCAGGTAGCCCTAGTGGGACAGTCTGCTTTCTAGTAGCTTTGGCTGGTGGCCCAGCTGTGGGCCTTTATGAACAATCATAGCTTGGTTTCAGTAATCCACACTGTGATGATTTCTGAGTTAAATTACTGCGATGAACTCTTTGTGGAGCTGTCCCTGAAAACAGTTCACAAGCTGCAGCTTGGTTAAAGTGTGGCATCTAGGCTACTCACTGGGACCTGAAGGTCCAGACATATAAAACCAATTGGCTGTATGCTTCTGAGCCCAGTCCAAGTTGCCAATTTTAACCCATAAATCCTTGCAAACTTGGGAATGAAGTAACTACTGGGTACTTCCTGCAGCTGCAGTCTACCTGGATACTACAATCCACACCTGAGGTCTTCCTTTGTGAGCCACCTCTGAGGGAGGCTTGGAGGGCAGCGACAAGGTAGAAGGCTTCTCAGTAGTGGAATGATGTCCGCATTGAGGCTGCCCGGCACCAAATTTGTTACCCTTCCAGTGCCAAGATATTAAAGATATTATCTAAGCATCTTGTACAGCTTGATGGATATACCTATGACAGGTGTGTTTTTAACAGGCCTGTTTTGTATCATATATTGTTTTAGCTGTTAGGTGTTTTCAAGTGTTTCATTGTATTATGGCCTTCTTCCAGGATGGTTGTAAACTGTCCAGAAAGTGTTGCCTATTAGGGGGTATAGAAATGAAATAAATAATAATATAAATCCTTGGAGCTGCCATGCCCTGAGCCATTGGTATGTTATGTCTGTCCTAGCACTGATTTTCCAAGGGCTCTTAATAGTATTGGTATGCTGCCAAACATTATGGGATGCAAATCTGGGGTTTACACTCAAGTTTAAATCCTATTAATGTCCTAACTCTGAGTAAGAACTGAAGAGTCACCAGATATTGCCATAGATGTAGATTATATATTTTAAAACCTGTTTATATGCAAAAGGCACCAATATCTTCCTTTTTAAAAACAAAAAATCAGTTAGAAACAGGTAATGTTTAGGGAATAGTCATATGTGGTACCCTTACCTCAACCTTAAACATGGGCACCCACAAGCTGGACATTTTATGAGCAGAGCCTGATTGTGCCAGGGTCAGACTTGATGGCCTAGGAGGCCCCTTCTGACTTCCTATGTTTCTGTGTTTCCATGTTTTCTATATGTAAAATGGTCACTATTTTTATGATGGTTTCCCATGAAAACAGTTTATTTTTGACATTGTAGAATCTTGTATTGGAAACTGAGACTGCTGGTTCTAGAAGGATAGCCAAGGGTTATTAAGAGTTGCCAACTTAGTCCTACGAGCAAGCTTTGCACATTGTTAACTAAACTGGTTTAATCAGAGTGTAAATCTGTTTTATGCATGAAAATAACTTAGGTATTGCTGACCAGAGTTCTCTGTGATCTGAAAAACAGTGATGATAATGAAAAGTCTCCTTTTAAAGAATACACAGTTGATGAACCGGTAATCTTGATAAAATACAACTTGCATCTAACTTCTCTGCCTCTGAAGGTTTTCTTCTTTGATTACTCACTTTGTGGAAATCTGCTTATCTAGGCACTATTTTTATCCTGGAGGAGCTAAGGACACTGTTAATTGTTCCTACTGTACTTATTTTCCTTTCTCATTGTAACAACAGCAAGAGCATGTTTATGAGTCCTTTAAAATTGGCTATAGTATCTTTATTTATTTATTTATTTATTTATTTATTTATTTTTTAAAACATTTTTATGCCACCCCATTCGCCGAAGCCTCAAGCAATCTTGAGGAAATAAAGAGAAAGAACAATTTTATTGTGGCTAAAATATTATTTTGTGTTGCATCTTTAACTAATTTTTGAAAGTATAATTTTGAACATAAAAGACTGCTTTTGGTCCCTTAAAACAAAAAACAAAACAAAACACATCTGAGTACTGGTCTAGAAAATGCATTCTATAGGTACCATGTACTGCTGCAGAATGTTCAGAATTATAGTATAAGCCTATAGCATAAACAAGCTCTGGATCTGAGAGCATACCTAGAGCTGCAGCCATTCTTTTCTAACATTCATCCTGTAATGATTAATACCTGCGATGTCATCTCACTATGCCTCATTGTCCCTGCCTAATTTCATTGGTCACTATGCAGAGGATACATGACATAATGGCAGGCTTTCATGCACTGGGTAAACTTTACAGGGGTGTGAGATCAAATATGGGGGCATCCATTTCATTTTTCTTTCTAAACATATCATCTTAAACAATTTTGCTAGCCGACTTCAGTAAAGAAAAGAGTAAAAAATTGATGAAGCTAATTAGGTTGAATGCACAAGCTATGCATGTAAATTACCTGTTTAGTTGTATTTATTACTTTGATTTGTGAATGCCTGTGCTGTTGTTAATTTCTAATATACACACACTCTAGCTAAAATGCATGCTAACCAGACTTTTTTCCTGGTTATTTTTTTTAACCAATAACCAAAAGTGAATGTACTTAACCAAGCAATACAGTTTCAATAGCAGCATTGCAGTGGTGTTATTTCTCACAGCTGTGCTTTAGAATTAATCCAATGGCATGAGCATGCACTGAACTGGGTATAAATATGACTACCAACAGTGCTTCTTTTCTCCAACCCTTCCTTGTAAATAGCTGTGTTTTTTTAATCTGTCTTAGGCTCCCAGTAGTCTTATGGAGACGCTTGAACAGCATCTAAACAGTTTGGAAGGAAAGAAACCTGGAAACAGGTATGCATAATTTTTAGCTCTGCGTGTCAGCTTACTACCATAAATTACTACCCATTACTAAATTGCTAAATGCGCCAAATTACTTCAGACTGCCCCTGATGGTTCTATTCTGCACTGAGGCATTTGTTACAGCCTAGCAAGGAGTGAACAGAGTATCCAACTTTTGACTCCTGACCTGTCCTGAGCCGGCTGGTGCCGGAGGTTGGACTAGATGGCCCGGGAGGCCCCTTCTGACTCGCTCTGTTTCTGTGTTTCTCTCTGTGCCTACTAGTACCATTGCCAAACTTTCTCTCATGAATGGCCATCCATTTAACTCAGGGACAGCTTGTGGGGGGTAGCCCAGTCATTTTCGGTTTGGGATAGCAGGGACAGCACCGATATAGAGCTATTCCAGCTGTGTGTGCTTGTGAGTTCCTGGGCACATGCATGCATTTGTGCTTAGAAGACCTCTGCCAAAGTACATCCAGAATAAGTAGTGCATGCGTGTGTCATGGCAATAACCTGTCATTGAGTTGCTGGCACACTGTGTGTAGCTGATCTGTCTCTACCGAGTAGACATGTTCAGGATTGACCTGTATGCTGGCTCATAGTATCCCTGGTTTTGATAACTTCAAGCTTCTTCTGTATTATTGAGCATAAACAGGTTCCACACTAGTAGGTGTAAATTATTTCTGAACTACATATATACCATGTGTGTTCAGCAAGTGTTCACAGCTTCTTGCCTAAATAAATATGTCTGTGATTTGTTTATAACTGTAAGACGATACAATATTAAACTTTCATTAACAAATCCTTCTTCGTATGTTCTTTTCTTTTGTTTATGTACATGACTGTTGTACAACTTAGTGAGGGGTAAGTAACTAATACTTGCAAATGCTTTTGCATGCATCTATTTTAACATATCTGTTAGTGAAAAAATAAGCCTATCCTAGTTTTATTTCCATGAATGTTAATTTCATTCTGTTAATTGGAATACAGACCTAGAACAGTGTCTACAAAATGAAATACCTATGAAATCGTCTTACAAAACACAGTGGGAATACTTTAATTTGCATGGTATGCTTTTTAAAATGCTTTTCTGTGCTAAAAGGTTATTAAACTACATGTCTACACTAGCTAGTTAAATGGATGGATCTCTAATTTTACCTGTCTGTAAAGAGAACTGCATGTTAACTATGATAAATATTAACGAGAATGAAGTAGCAAAATTACAAAAGGCTCATAAAAATATTTTTGACTGGAAATACATTGATTTTCAATTAAAGCATTGATTGATTGGTGTGGATTCAATTATATTGGAAGGACAAACTAGGTGTGTCTGAAGTATGTGCACATTACATTCTGTGAAACTAATTTAACTCGGGCGTGTCCATATTTAATAATTTTCTTTCCCTGCAAGCAAATGATTAAATATGAGGATTCCTCTCCCCTTCCAGAGGTTGTGGTTTAGAGAAAGGGAAGGGAATCTCCAAAGGCTGAATTAAGGGCCATGCATAATGACTTGTTTTGGTACATTTTATTGATCTGTTAATGTTTGTTATAGGAGAAACTGAATCAATTTATTCCAAGCATTAAGAATTTATTCCAATGCATTATTCCAAGCATTAAGGGATGCCGAAATACACAAATCTTTAAGTACTGTTTGCCACAGACTGTGAACTCATACTCAAGCCTGCTTATGATATTCCTAAAGTATATTTCATTAATTTTTCTAGCTCTGGTGCACCTTCACCCTTGGGCAAGGTAAATGTTTAGTACTTTCATTTCTTCATATTTCCAGTTAAGTTTACTTTCTTGACAAAATTGAGTAACAGTTTTAAAGGTAAAGGCCATGATAAAAAGCCATGATACATTTGTTGAAGTACAGGGTTGGTGTGTGCGCATGTGTGTGTGTTTTCATGTGTGAGTATTCAAATCTGTACATCAACTGCTGCAAACTGATCTCTTTGATGTAAACTTTTTTTTTTCCTTTTCCAAAAAACTAAATGTACCGCAAGGTTACACTTTTTTAATATAGATATTTTTAGAAACAAGGGTAGGGGAAGGTCAGATCTTTATACAGAATTATAGCACTAATATTCAAGTAAGGTGAGCTCCAAAAGATCTTGCTCGTACACAGATGCAATACATCAGAACACAGCCTAATTTAGCTCAGATCCATTTGGAAGTGGAACCCAAGTCAGGATTCATAAATTTGATGCATCATTCCTTCCCATTGACTATCCTGAAAATTACAAAAACTGTGTTTTTGTGTGTGTGTGTGTGTGTGTGTGTGTGTGTGTTTTGCTAGAGTTAAACATATGTTTGAAGCATAGTAGCCTTTTAAGAAGGGAATATGACTGCCAAGTTTCAGACAAGAGTTTTTGAGCTACATGCCTCTTAAATTTTGTTTTTATATATGAAGAGAATTGCTAGTGATTTTTCTGCAGAATGGGTGAAATTTGCATGAATATCGTTAACCTTGCCAAGTTCTTGCTGAATAAGTACAAGGCTTGAAAATATCTAAAAAAAAATGGGCTTATCCTCCTGTGTTCCTTGTGGACTGTTCTGCAATATTACCATTTTATTTATATGCTGCAAAAATGGTGTTCAAGATTGCTAATAATAACATGCAGATTAAAATGAAATTTTAATTAAGAGATAGTGTGGATATGGATAAAATAAAAAATACATTAATAAAAGAAACGGCTCTGTCCCAACCTCCACTTGCTATGAAACCCTTTTATTGCAGTGATTCCCTTTGTGAGCATACAGGTTTCTCAGAGGTAATCACGGTATACAAGTTCAGGTTGTCAACGGGCATCTGGTTGTATCTCTGGCCATACAAACCATATATCCCCCTGAATACAGTTCCCCCTGACAGCCTTACCCCATGCTTCTGTTTCCATGGGAGGCTGGGAGGGTTGTGATCTGTTCTCTCCTACAAAGGAATAACTCTCCAAGAATCACTACCTGTCTCTTGGTCCTGGTGGGAAACCTGCCCCTCAGCTTTTGGCTTTGCCTGACTATGCCTTTCTGCCCTGCCCTCTTTAATTGACAGTGGATCCAAGGAGATATCCCTGGAACATCTCCTGCGGAAGCTTCTTTCTGCTCCCCTTTTGCATGGGACAGTGTCCCTGACTTGATAAGTGGGCACCTCTGTCAGGTTGAATCATCAGATGAGGTGCATTAGTGATATCAGTCTGTAACACCACTATCCTCCATTCACCAGGGTGTGAGAGGACAGGGCAAACTGAATTGTCAGGACTCTATTTACTCATGCCTGGGCCAAATGCTACCTTCTCTTCCTCTGCGACCAAAGCTGTACTTGGACTGGGGCAAGGTCCCACAGTAACAAACTTGCTTACATGCCAAAGACATATCTGAACAAAAATGGCTTTGCCTGCTACCAGGAGGACAGTAGAAAGGAAGATAACATAGCTTCTGTTGGGAGTTCTGGAATATAGATGCATATACAAGAATACCCTCTCCTGTATCCATACGAGATTGTCTCTGACTGAAAGAAGGATCTTTCCAAAACTTGACTAGCCTTGTATGAAAGAAGGTGGTCTTTTATGTGGTGTGGTCCCAAGCCATAAAAGGCTGCATAGATTATCCCCAGCATTTTGAAACAGACCATTCACCAGAGCCATGGTGGGCCTTTCTGCCCCATCTCAGACAGATGGTTAGAAGGTTATCATGAGTGCTGGTACAGAAAGCCACCGAGAGGTCCAGCCAGTCCAACAGGCACACACTTCCCCTGTCCAGTTCCCGGCAAAACATTCTCTGTTCTATAATCAGGGCTGCAGTCATAGTGGTAAGGAATCTGCTTGTCTGGAAATCTGAGGAGTCAAGAAGTTACCATGATTTCCAGTACCATACCCAAGAATGGCCCAAAATTTGTAATATGGCACAATTCAGGAAGGATTTTTTGAGAAGAGTTCTCACCACCTCTTCCTTTGGGCAAAACGGAATCTCACCATTCACAAAGAGGCGCTCACTGCTATCTTATTCATGTGGCCAGTCGCCTCTGCCCTTTAGCTTCTTTTTTAAGCCAGGAATGACAAGGATCTGTTTTCTAAGTGATGAGGCTAACCTTTCCGAAGATCCTGTTCAGATCTTCTGGGTGGACAAAGCAGCATCCAACAGACTCATATGAGTCTGATTCTTTTCTGGCATCACTCCCATGGCCTAGGGTTGAAAATTAGCTGTTCAATGTTTGGTTGAACTCTCTTGCCCCTGTTCCATTCATTTAAACAGCCCCAGCTACCTGGAAAACCAGGGAACTCGTATCTTTCTACTAAGTGAGACAAAACAGAAGCAATTGTGTCATCAGACTTGGCCATTTTCCTGTTCCTCCAGACCTAAGGGAAGGGAGGATTGATTCACTGTTTTATTACATACTAAAATACACAAGATAGTTTGAGAAAGTAAAACAGAAAAGGTAAGGCTAGGGTATCTCAAAGTTTTTTACCCTTCAGGAAGGACTTTAGGAACAGTATTAAGTTAATCTTTGAGAAGGAAAAGGAAAGGATTTACGATGAACAAACAGAACTTGAAGCCTTCTGCTGTTCTGCTGGCCCAATGTGGAGCTTCTTGCTACAGAACAATGCAGTAGCTGACAAAAGAAAGCTGAAAGAGTCACTCTCTAAAACACAGCAATTGAAAGCCCCTGATAAAATGTACTCTTGTGAATGGTACTTCTCCCTATCCCACATCTGTGTTTACAGAGAAATGACACCAAAAGACATTTCCATTAGAAACAGACTGCTATTCCGAAGCCTCAGTTGCAGATGAAACTTCATGTAGAGTCCAGCTTTGCTTCTGGTCATATAGTAGGGAAGCCCACTTTGCATTGAGAAGCATCAGAAATTGTCAGAAGAAGGCCAAGCTCAGTCTTGATCTCATTTTGTTGAGGGCTCTCCTACACTAGAGGCATTCAAGATGCAGTTGAACAGCCAGCCAAGAGGGATGGTTGAACTTGGAGTCCTGCAGTGGACGGGGTGGAACGCAAAGTCCTTCCTGGCCCCTTCCAACTCTACTATTCTATGATTCTAGGATCTTAAAGTTCAGATTGTTTTAAGCTAAAACGTCCAGCAAACTGAATGAAAATCCATTGAGGAAAAGTTGTTTTTTTTTTAATTGAGAAATGCAAGAAAGCAAAATGGCTGTCTGAGGCAGCTTTACAAATAGCTGAGGAAAGAAGGGAAGCAAAAGGCAAAGGAGAAAGAGAAAGATACACTCAATTGAATGCAGAATTCCAGAGAATAGCTAGAAGAAATAAGAATGCCTTCTTCAATGAACAGTGCAAAGGATAGAAGAAAATAATAGAATAGGGAGGACCAGAGATCCCTTCAAGAAAATTGGAGATATGAAGGGAATGTTTCATGCAAAGATGGGCATGATAAAGGACCAAAATGGCAGGGACCTAACAGGCAGAAGAGATTAAGAAGAGGTGGCAAGATTACACAAAAGAACTATACAAGAACTATACAAGTCCCTGATAACCACAATGGGGTGGTCACTGACCTTGAGCCAGACATCCTGGAATGTGAAGTCAAATGGCCTTAGGAAGTCTGAGCATCAACAAAGCTAGAGGAGGTGACAGAATTCCAGCTGAGCTATTCAAAATCTTAAAGGACAATGCAGTAAAAGTGCTATACTCAATGTGCCAGCAAACTTGGAAAACTCGGCAGTGGCCACAGGATTGGAAAAGGTCAGTTTACATTCCGATCCCAAAGAACGTTCAAATTACCGCACCATTGCACTCATTTCACATGCTAGCAAAGTTTTGCTCAAAATCCTACAACCTAGGCTCCAGCAGTATGTGGACCAAGAACACCAGAAGTACAGGCAGGATTTCGAAGAGGGAGAGGAACTAGAGATCCAATTGCCAACATATGCTGGATCATGAAGAAAGCTAGGAAGTTCCAGAAAAACATCTACTTCTGCTTCATTGACTATGCTAAAGCCTTTGATTATGTGGATCACAACAAATTGTGGCAAGTTCTTAAAGAGATGGGAGTACCAGACCATCTTATTTGTCTCTTGAGAAACCTATATGTGGGTCAAGAAGCAACAGTGAGAAGTGGACAGGGAACCACTGATTGGTTCAAAATTGAGAAAGGAGTTCGGCAAGGCTGTATACTGTCGCCCTGCCTATTTAACTATATGCAGAACATATCATGAGAAAGGCGGAGCCAGATGAATCACCAGTTAGAATTAAGATTGCTGGGAGAAATATCAACAACCTCACATATGCAGATGATACCACTCTAATGGCAGAAAGTGAAGAGGAACTAAAGAGCCTCTTGATGCGGGTGAGGAGGAGAGCACAAAAGTTGGCTTGAAATGCAACATTAAGAAAACCAAGATCATGGCATCTGGTCCTCTCACTTCCTGGCAAATAGATGGGGAAGAAATGGAGGTAGTGACAGATTCTGTTTTCCTCGGCTCCAAGATCACTGCAGACGGGGACAGCAGCCAAGAAATTAGAAGACGCTTGCTCCTTGGGAGAAAAGCTATGGCAAATCTAGACAGCATACTAAAAAGCAGAGACATCACCCTGCCAACAAAAGTGTGTATAGTCAAGGTTATGGTTTTCCCAGTTGCAATGTATGGCTGTGAAAGCTGGACCATAAGGAAGGCTGAGCGCCGAAGGATTGAGGCCTTTGAATTGTGGTGCTGGAGGAGACTCCTGCGAGTCCCTTGGACTGCAAGGTGATCAAACTGGTCAGTCCTAGAGGAGATCAACCCTGACTGCTCTTTAGAAGGCCAGATACTGAAGATGAAACTCAGATATTTTGGCCACCTAATGAGAAGGAAGGACTCCCTGGAGAAGAGCCTAATGCTGGGAACAATAGATGGCAAAAGAAGAAGGGTGCAGCAGAGAATGAGGCGTCTTGATTAAGTCACTGATGCAGTTGGTGTGGGCTTAGGTGGACTCCGGGGGATGGTGGAGGACAGGAAGGCCTGGAGGAATGTTGTCCATGGGGTCGCGATGGGTCGGACAGGACTTTTCGACTAACAACAACAAGGCCAAAACCATTGTCATGCAGAGAAAAGTCAATAAGCCTATTATTATTATTATTATTCAGATTTTATGTTTGCATAGCTTCAAAAAAAAAAAAAAACATAAATTACCGGTGCTTGTTGATAGCTGAAAGCTATTCTCAAGCTGATTGCAACTCCTTAAGAGAAAATTCCGGGCAGAACAATCATTTTTAGTTTTTTGCATTGTTATATCCTCAGACACTTGCTCCTGGGATTATAAAGTAGTGACAAATGTTGAGAATATTCTAAGAGAAGATGAGGGTTAAATAAATCAATCTGCTTATGTGTAATGTTCTTTCCTTCCTCTAGTAGTCATCTAATGGTTCAGCTGCATCTCTGGTTGCCTTTCTGTTTCTGTTCTGAAAACATTTAATATTCTGTATTAACATTTTTAGACAATATGCTGCTTAAATTCTTATGTGCTTGCTTTATTCTTTTATGTTGCCACTTTGTCCTTTTTTGTTCTTCTAATTTGTGCAAAATTTCATTATTTAAAGGAAGCTTTCTTGCCTTTAATGGCAGTTAACTGTACTGCCATCCTGTTCGACATGTTTTTATTTCTTTCCTAACAATTCTATATAAGCTTCTATTATCACGATTTGAAAATAAATGCCAAGCATTTTGAAAAGATTTAACTCTCAGTCACTCCATTTTACCTAATCCTCTCATTTATGGAAAGTTTCCTCCTCTAAAATTTAAATATGAACATCTTGGCTTCCTGGACAGCTTCCCACTTCAGAGGGTTTAATTTGCTGGTGCTGTGGTTTGCATTCCAGAATGGCTTGACAACACTTGTTTTTGTATCAAATCCAGGTTAAGTCTAGGATTGCCTTCTCTCTACTCGGTTTTATTATTGTTTCATAGAGCAGTCATTTATCAGATCTAGAATGTCTGTTTTCATAACCTGAAAAAAATAGCTGTTATAGATTAGGGTCTGTTTCAGAACCTTATACAAATCCTGCCTTTATTCTTTGATTGAAACCATATGCCTTAATACAGGAACAAAAAATTATTCCAAGTCCTTTACAATTAGCTGCATCAATATTTGGGATCAGAAATACTCTATAAGGTTTCAGTCTTTTAATTTTTAAAAAAATTAACTCTAGGAAACAAAGGGAGAGAGGGGAAGAGGTGATAGTCTGTACTGGGATGCGTCTACATTGAACAGCTACTAAATATCTGGGCAAAACTCTGAGCGGCATGCAGAAATACTTGCTCCTGCCTATGTTTCATATTAAATATGTGGGACTGTCAGATTCTAAATGTGAACACTGAATTGTGTTTTTCCTATAAGGATCAAATTGGGGATTAGTTTCATTTGCCTGTTATAAAGTTGACATCTTTTAAACTGTGTTTGATTTCAGATAGAATATCCAGTGTTCAAAGAACTAGACTTCACTACCTTAACCCTGGATTTGGACTATACAGAGTTGTTGTTTTTTTAAATACTGGCCAGTGGCAGGGAACATAGACTTCTTTTAACACTCCTTTAACAAAGAAACACCCTTACTTTAAACATATACTGATGAGATCTTTTTCGAAGTGGCTGTTGGCAGTATGCCAGTATCTCTCATCACAGGGAAATCTGAGATCCTGCTTGATCTCTCCATAATATTGAGCTTCTGTGGACTAGGGATCCAATCTACGAGAGAAGAGCTCACAGAAGCTTTTTAACTTGCAATTAATACAGAAGTGTCTTAATTTCCCTGTGTTCTCTTCTTTATGTGCTAGCCAAATCAGTTAAGAATGTTATACCTACCATTCAGCCACTTTGGAATATATTATGAAGAAATGGCCATGTAAAGGGCTGCCATTTGGAGTCAAAATGCATGTTCTATTAGTTACCTTATTTGCATTTGTATGCACGGTTTTCTTTCAGAAATAGCCAATGCAGTAGTGCTTTAACCCTTTCTCCTGCACTGTGGTTTCCTTTGAGGAGAGAAGAGCCCATTTATCATGACAAACTAAATTTTAGTTTAGTTTAGCAAGTAATGTATTAAATTACAGATAATGCTGAAAATGGCAGTAAAATGAGGCTGCAGCAATTTAAAGGAATGATGGACTAGTTGGAAAGAGGTGCTGAATCCTGTCCCTCAAATGCCACACCTTCCCACGTATCCATACTGCAGTTCAGTTTTCCTCCATTCCTGCTTCTTTATAAATTGGCATTGATGTGATTTTGTTAAATATTCTTCCCACTATTGCACCTTATTTGATCCTTAAACTTAACTGCTTTCTCGCTTTTTAGGCCTTAAATATTGGGAATAGTTTTTAATATCTTGGTTTCTAAACATTCATGGTATTACTTTTTAAAAGTAGAACTAAGGAACAATTTACTTGTATCTGTACACAGTCTTCTGTAGTAATACTTAAATTGGATTTAACATAGGCAATATTTGTACCTTGAAAATTGGTAAGGAAATGACCCTATTAATGCCAACTTTATCCTCAAGATGAGGAACACATTAGTTAATTGAAGGAGAATATTTCAGGTATATACCTTTTTATGGGAAAAGTTTTAAAAATTGTATTATGCGAAAGTAAATCTGCTTGGGGCACTATGTATTTATGAATTCTTCTTGTCCAGTCTTCTCCAGCCACAACTGTTACATCTCCTAATTCCACCCCGGCAAAAAGTATTGATACATCTCCTCCAGTTGATCTCTTTGCAACATCTTCTACAGCAGCTCCAGTCAGGTTAGTTTGGCGATAAATAAAATACTCATCTGTACAAGTACTGGATTTACTGAATTAAATTGCCTTTTCTGAACATATTGTGAGCCGTGCCTTCATCTTGCATACAGTCTGAAAGACTATCTTTGCAATATATGTTCTCCCAGGTGGTAAGCAACATCAGTTGCCAGGCGCCACAAATCAAATCCTAATTAGGAGAATGCACAGGGAGTGCCCCCACACTCTGATGCCAAGACAGGAGAAGCAAACAAGGAAAGAAAGGTGGCAAGCCCTCCTGCTGCTCGCCAAGGTGTGCCACAAAGCCTTGCGACTCGACTGTGGCACTTTCTGAATGCATGATTACTGTCTATGGTTAACTCTCTGCAGGATAGCTCCAACCTTCTACAGTCTTTCAAAACTGAAGTTATGGCTTGTTCCCTAATGTCTTTTTGGTCTTTTTTCATAATAGTGCTTCCAAACCCTCCAGTGATCTTCTAGATCTTCAGCCCGACTTCACATCTACTACTGCACAAGCCACTTCAGCAGCTCCTGCCGGGGCAACTTCATGGGGAGGTAAAAACTTTCTGGTCATAGACTTTGAGAACCTTTTTCCAAGTAATGCCAGCTATGACTGCTGACTACATGATTTCTCTCCACCTAACTCACTGTGTCTTATTTTTCCTACTGATAAACTTCCCATACTTTTGCTGGGTAACAGCATTAGTATAAACCAGCCTGAGCTATTCGTCCAAAAGATGATTAATCCTAGTTTAGTGGGAGAGATTTCAGTGTATCTAAGAAAGGAGCGCTGATGATATGTCTGTATGTTGAAGAATCCTTCTTGGAACTAGCCAATGCAATGTGTCGCCTTGAGTGTTTAATTTATGTAGCGTTTGATTTTCTGACCTTTCATAAGAAGCAGTCACTTGCCATTACAGCATTGCTAATTTTATGGGATATCTTGAAAATCTGTGTTTAACCAGTTCCAAGCAGATCTCATGGCATGTGGAAATAGCAGCTGTGGCCAGGCTGGTAATAAAATGCCACTGCCATCAGTGGAGGCAGGACTCACCAGATCTTACCTCAGCACCACAGTGCCTCCTGGCAAAGATTTGGGCACTCACTCTGATTCAGTTGGTCAGTGGTAGCAGCTGTTTACTATCTTCTTGTCAGCTTCTGCAGAGTACTATGCATCTAGTGCCCTCCAAGAGAAACCTTCTCATGGCCAGAATTGTATTCCTGGTATCAGTCCCTGTGCTTGTATTCAAAACAAAGAATGGGGCAAGAACAGGTTAAATGAATTACAGAGGATTATAATACTAGGTGCTTGTTCTGCAACTTGAGTAACTTTCAGAAAAACAGATTGTCTCAAGATTTACCTAAGCAATGTCATGATTCAAGGTAAGCGTTCACTGCTTGTACAGATAGTTCTACAGGCTATCAAAGATCTCACATAAGTATCTGCATAAGACTTTGAAATGTATCACAATTGCAAGAAACTTTAAGCTCAGAGTAGTAGCCCTGAGGTAGTCATTTGTCTTTACCATTTTTGTTATTTCTGAACTGAAGTGAATGTCAGTGTTCCACATACAAGCATGTTTTGAAAGCTTTTACTCTGGCAAGTGTGCAGTGAATCAATCTATGACTAAATCCAAAGTGGTTCTCCATTTCTGCTAATCAGCATACCCATTAGGGTAATACATTTCTGGTCCTGAAATGTGGTCTCACTTTACATTTGACTTGCTCATAACAAAAGCACTATATCTCTAAGTATGTTGGGCTTTAATTTTCTCCTTCTGTAGAAGGAATGTGACATTTAAAACTCAAATGTCTTAAATTGTCATTAAATATGCAGTACTCTGGAACCATAGTGGAAAACTGCCAGAACTCAGAAAACCTTCTAAAACACAATGAGCCAGAGTGAATTGTCAATTTATCTATGTTGTAAGCCGTCCAGAGACGCAAGGCATACAAATGAGAGAGAGAGAGAGAGAGAGAGAGAGAGAGAGAGAGAGAGAGAGAGAGAGAGAGAATTTTACACTTGGAATAGATGGGAACATAAACACAAATGAAATGTGGACTTTAGATACCAATGGAAATTGTATTTTTGGATAGAGATTCATAATAGCACTGTTAGAAGTTCTATTGTTAGAACGGTTTCTTGCTTAATTACAAAATCACAATTTGAGTTCTATTCACACTGCTTCTGACAACTTTTAGTGAGGTAGCTCTAACAGTATGTGGTGAAAGCCACTAAAGAGTAACTTTTTTAAAGACTAGTATATCATGGGGTAAGTTTTTATGGGATATAGTCCACTTGAGAATAACATGGCTACCACTCTAGAAGTTGTTAACATAAAGAGCACTAAGTCACAAAGAGAGAGGAAATTCATCTATCCTGCGGCTTAATACATCTTATAAGTGGAATCCAGCCCATGAAAGTTTATTTTATAATAAATTCATTTGTTTGTAAGGTGCCACAATGCTCTTCATTGTTCTTTACTTCTAACAAGCATTTAGATTTTTAAGTATGAAAGTGGTTCCTGTTATTTTCTAATTCCTCCCCACAAACTTAGTTTCCCTGCTATGATAATGGCATGATTAGTAATACCACTGCAACTTCTGTCAGCATGTCTTATTCCTACCAAGTAAAGAAGATAGGTAGCTCCCTGCCCTGAGCAACTTGCACAATGTTTGTTACTGAAGCAAAACAATTTCCCCACTAATAATTTGGGGAATTATTGGCTAATGGGGAAGCGTAAAAGTCAAATAAATAAATAATACTGGATCATAAGATCATCAGAGAAAGATCATAAGACCTTTTCTAGATCATGAGAAAAGGCATGCTGGATCAGACCAGAGGTCCATCTAGTCCAGCTCTCCGTACACTTGCTTGCCCACAGGATCCCTCCATCATCATGGGAGCAAGACCTGTTCTTGCCCAGTTCCTCAGCAACTGAACCTGCACACACTTCAGCATCCTCCTCAGCAACTGCTGTGGGCAAACCTGTCAAGACTGTGCCGTTCAGGTCCTAGCCTATCCAGTGCAGCCAGCAGACAAGCATGGTGATCAAATAACTGGTCAATAGCCTCACTGGGGGACGGCCTGGATATGGAACTGCTCAGGATAGCAAACCTTGGGTTTCTTTTTAGCATTTGGTATTCCACATTATGTGACAGGCGGGCTGTGCTTCACTTGCTGTAAGCTCTGCAGCAGCACTTTATCTCTTTTCTCCCAGAAAGGCAGTGGAGTAGCTGCTGTAATGATACCTTGTTAACTTTTCTTTGCTTTTTAGAATGAGTTAGAATAGGTATAGGAAGCATGAATGAGTCAGGGGTGATGCTTGCTTTAGATACCAAATGAATAGATTCTGAATGAGCTCTCCTCCTGTTTCATTTCATGTGCCTGATGGATACTTCCACAGTACTTGGTGTGAGGGGAGGAAAAGGCAGATGTGGTTGGTTGGTTGCATGTTTTCTTCTCTGCATGTGCTGCCTTAGAAGGGCAAATGTAGAGGATGTCAGCCATTTGCAATTAAAGTAGAAAAAATGCTACCACCTCCACGTACACAGGGAACAAAAGTGCACATTTTCTTCTGTTACAGGTTTGATGAAAGCTAGTTCCTGAATATTTTTTCCACAATAAGTTTGGCCCTATCAGACAGGCAAAAATTAATTGTTCAGGGCATCATCACTTGTCTGAGTGGCTCAAATGTTGTCTCATGAACCTTCCCAAATGTGAGAAAAGAAAACTGATTAAACATTATACTACCTCTTCCACCAGTATCCTATGTGTACACAATGAATGGGAAGGATAAACCTTTCTTAGTATTATTTTGGTAATTCTGGCAGTTAGGATTCCATAAATATTGCCCAAGTGAGACTAATTTTAAAAATCATTAATGCATTTTTGCAGGGGTAGGTTATGGGTCTTCAATGGGTTGGCCAAGAATCTAGTTTCCGTCCCTTTATGAAGTGTAAAAGAACCTTCTTGCTCTGGAGTGCTACGACAGGCCACATTTCCTTTATAAAATACAAGTGAGGAAAGTTGCTAACCAGTAGGTTTCAAAAGATTTGCATAGCCATGGCTCCATGAAGACCTTCAAACTGCTGATTACAGTAGCTGGAAGGAGAGCCTTGTTTTTGCAGCAGTTTGTATGCTGGAAACATTTCCTTGAATATACACTTAACTGACGAAAATTCACATCCAAGTTACTTTTACAGTGAACTTTGTAAAAGGAAACTGCCTGAAGGCAGTGACTGAATGTGGGAAATGGAAATACTTGAGTTACTTAAAAGTTGCACTTTTGTTCATCTTAATTCAATTTCAGATCAAATAGTTGGTTTAAAGGGCCATTATTGGATTATGGAAGATAACACAGATGTAATATACCTGTCTGGATTCATTTATTCATGTCAGCTTTCTGGTTACACATCAAGTGGGCAAACACCCAGGTAGAGCAGGAAGTGCCTCTTTTGTATGGTATGTGTGTTAATATTCTGTCTTGCACCATACTGTGTCTTGCAGAAGTATTCACCCCACCACCTTTAACACCCTTTCTTCTGTTACAGCCCGGAAATGAAATGGCTTTAATCAGCTTGTTACCATTCAGCTTGATGTACACATGATGGTCAAACTTGTGAAAGAACAAAATATTTTTAATTGTGGCACAAACGTTAAGTCAACAAAAGCAAACTAGCACTTTCTGATTGCATAAATAGTATTCTACAATACTTAATAAAAGTATTGGCAGCTGTTGTTTCTGTTGCTATTTTCATTTCTATACTGTCCGACTGTAGTTCTGTAGACAGTTTACAATAGTCAATAAGAACGGATAATAACAGTACAATACAAATACAATGAAAATATGATAAAAATACAATACAAAAGTCATAAAACATCTAAAACAGACAATAACAAAAATTACTCTGTTCAATAATGTTTACTTTGTAAAATTTGGCAATCTCCTTCAAGCCCCTGGGTGGCCAAGCAAATCTTCAAAGGCCTTGGGAAAGAGGGCTGTCTTAACCTGGTGCTAAAAAGGTGGCAAATTTGGCAACAACCTGGTTGCTGTTGGAAGGGTTTTCCAGCTTCACGCATCTGGATCCCAGAGTGTTTGCTCATTCTTCTTGGCAAATGTGCCCTGGCTTTGTTGAATTGAATGGGAACCCTTGGTGAACAGTAATTTTCAAATCTTATCACAGATTCTTAATTGAATAGAGGCCACAGTGTCCACTCAACCATTCTAAGGCATTCAGGTTATTGTTTATGATTCCAGGTTATTTAAATGATTCCAGTGTTACTTTGGCTGCTTGTTTAGGGTTTCAGACCACCTAGAAGTAAATCTCAACCCCAGTTCCAGCTTCCCTGCAGACTCAAAGTTTTCTCTCAATTTTCCTTGAATTGGCTGCATCCATCTTGCCCTCAGTCTTAACCAATTGCCTAGTCCCTGCCAAGGAAGGGAATCCCCCAGACATGTTACGTTCACCATTGTGCTGCTCTGTGAAGGGCAGTGAGCACTGTTTGCTTTGTGCCACAGTGCTTTGCAGCAAGGCCAGAAAGTTCGACATTGGTGTCATCAGAACAGAGAACCCTTTCCTTCATTTGCTGTGGTTCCTGCATGTTTTTTTTTCCTGCAAATTCCAAATGTGTTTCAGCAGTGGCTTCTTCTCACCACTTTTCCATGAAACTCAGCTTTGTGGAACATCTGGGTGATAGGTGGCCCGTGGAGAGTTCTCTCATTCCAGCTCCTTCAGTATTACCACTGGCCTTTGAGTTGCTTCTCTGACTTATGCTGGATCACTGAGTTTTAATGGATGGGTTTTTCTAGGCAGAGCCATGGCTGAGTCATACTTTACCATTTGGTGATAATGGATTTCATGGTACTCCAAGGAATATTCATATTTTGCAATTTTTTAAAAAAATAACCTTCCTCAATTGGTGCTTCTGGAAAAGCTTATCCAGGAGTTACCAACTCCTTCATGATTTCTCATGGTCTTCCTGATGCTGTTTGTTTAGATATAGTATCCAAAAATGAGAGCACTTTATCTGAAATCATGTGGCACAGGTGGACTTCATTCTACTGCTTAAGTGGTTTTTGGTTTCACCAGAGCTTATTTAGGCAAGCCACAAGAAAAGGGTGAATACTTTATGCAGCCAGGAACTTCCAGTTGGTTTTTCTTTAACCAACTTTTGTACCACAAAAAAACATAGTTTAACCTTCACAGTGTTTACTATTTTCTATACATTATTATTATTTTATTATTATTATAACATTTCTATGCCGCCCCTTGCCGAAACCTCGGGGCGGCTTACAACATGATAAAATACATTGAAATACAATAGTACATAATAAATTACCATTAAATACAAAAATACAAAAAATACATTGATTTACAAATATAAAATTAACAGTATAAAATAAAAATATGGGAGGAGAAAGAGAAGGAAGAAGAAGTTGCCCTGGCCAGATCATATGTTTTAACAATTGAAATGATGTTTAAATAAAAAGGTCTTTACCTGGCGCCGAAAAACCAGTAACGACGGTGCCAGGCAGACCTCTTTGGGGAGTGAATTCCATAGGTTGGTCGCCACCGCAGAGAAAGCCCTCGTCCGGGTACTTACTCTCCTAATTTCTTTCATGGAGGGTTCCCGGAGAAGGGACTCTCCCGCAGATCTCAAAGGGCGGTCGGGCATATACGGACGTAAGCGCTCGTTCAGGTAGCCAGGACCCAAGCCGTTTAGGGCTTTGTAGGTCATAATCAACACCTTGAATTGGGCCCGGGCTTCAATGGGAAGCCAGTGAAGCTGATGGAGGACTGGAGTCATGTGAGCATAACGCCCCGTCCCCGTCAGCAACCTGGCAGCTCTATTTTGCACCAATTGAAGTGTTCGGACTGTCTTCAGGGGAAGCCCCACGTAAAGCGCGTTACAGAAATCTAGGTGGGAAGTCACGAGCGCGTGTGTCACCGTCGCCAGGCAGTCGTACTCCAGGTAGGGGCGCAGCTGATTAATCAGCCGAAGCTGAAGGAAGGCGTTCCTCGCTACCGCTGTCACCTGAGCTTCCAAAGAAAGCTTCGGGTCGAGGAGTACTCCTAAGCTGCGGACCTTATCCCTAAGAGGGAGTGTTGCACCATTCAGGACCAGGTCAAATCCACCCTCTCCGAAACCCGATCCGCCAACCAACAGGACATCAAGTGGTGACTGTACCAGTTAAATGCATATTTCAGTTCCAGGATGTTACACCAGAAAATGTGGAAAAGGCAAAGGCTTGTGAATACTTCTGCAAGGCACTGTAGGTTTTTGATCAACTCCATTCCAGAAAGTGCCAGAGGATCATGGATGGAAGGAACAGCTAATTTCTAGCAATTCTAGTGATAAAGTTGCATGAACAGGAATCACTTAAATTCATTGAAGTTGTCCAAATTGTTTGAAGGTTTTGCCTTGTTTGTATTCCTCAATGAAAGCATCTTTTTCCCATTGCAAAAAATAGTATTTTTTAGCATGCACATTTTTTTCCAACCAAAGTTATGCCCCCCCCCCAAGTGTATAAATGCAAATAGGGGTATTTCAAATGCAAAGAAAGGTTTGGAGAATTGCTACATTTCCTGAAAATTACATTGTTTGCATTTGGGATTGCAAATGGGCATGTGTGCATGCTTTGTGAAAAGGAACCCAATTCTTATCCATCTGTCTTCAGTAGCCTTCTGATGTCACAATAGCATTCCTGACAAGTAATGACATGGTAATTTCTTTTATCCCCAGACCATATTTGAATTATTTCAAAAGTTTTAAATGATGTAAAAGTGTTGCAAATGCACTTTAGTTTTATCTTTTATTTATTCATTCATACATTTTCAGATAAAATATTCAGGCTCTATTGGAAGTGTAATTGACTGAATGAAAAACTGCTTGTGATGAGATCAAATGTTTTTAGATTCCAAATGACTGGGTGGAGCAGCTGCATTAGGAAACAAGGAAAACAAACACATAAAGCCTTTTCCCCTTCCCAGAGAGCCTTCCCTATGCAGTCCTTCCTTTTTATTTTTTAGAGTTCCTAATGGTGGCTAGTGGCAAGACAGGATATTGTTGACACTGATCTAAAGAAATAATCTTCTGTACATAGATAAGTAAGTGTTAACAGCTTGTTGTTTGCTGCAAAGGAAGCTGGAAAAATAATTATAGTAAAGCTATGCAAGGTGGGGGAGAAAATCTTTTTACAGCAGTAATTTTGATAGTAGCAATTTAGGGCATAATCCTCTGAATGTTTTCACAGGATAAAGTCCTGTAGCTCCCAGCATGCTCCCCGCCAACCATGCTGGGTGCTGTAGGAGTTTTTTTCTGCCTAAACATGCATAGAATTGCGCCCTTAGTTCTTTAAGTATAACTTCCAGTACATAACTAACTGCTTGCCTGTGAATTGGTTAGTGAAATTGGGTATCTAAATTGGATAATTGTCATTTATTATATGTGCATATAGAAAGAGAAACTAGACAATGATTGCTTATATAAAATCACCAAATAATCACAGACTTCTGTTACTTTTCAGATTACACATGTCAAGTGCATTTGCTCAAAGATGTAACAGAAACAAATTAGGCAAATGTTATTTGGTTTCATGGCATGGACCAACAATTTTTTGGCTGGCAGGTGGGCAACACCTGGAAATAAGGTCCCACTGGCCTTGCCTCTGAACAGTGAAGGAAGGAATTGCCTGGGTGCCTTACCTGGCAGAAATCCCTCCTTGGGGGAGCTTGCTAGTCAGAGGGAAAACATGCTGGACATCTTCCTTGCAAGCCGCCGAACAGCCCCCGACCTTGGAGTTGGATGATGGGGTGGGATAGCTCTGAGCATCTCCTGTAATAACCCCTCTGTGGTGTCAAAGGTGTACATAGGAACAAGCTTATACTGATTCAGAGACTTGGTCCATCTAGCCCAGTACTGGCAACACTAACTGGCAAGGACTGTACAAGATTTCAGTCAGGATTTCGCCCCAGCGCCTGGAGATGCCAGGAATTGAATCTGTGGCCTTTTCATACACAGCAGGTGCTCTTCTGCTGAGCCATAGCCTCCCTGGGCCTGGGAGGAAGATCCCTCATGCTTACCATCCTCTCAATATGGCAAGCAAAAATATAGAAGCCTGTTCTGTATAATATAGAAGCTTTGGCAGGGGTGATCTGAAGCGCATAGAAGACCTGTAGAATTTGGTCCTTTCCTAAAAGAAGTATAATTCAGCTATTGTGGCTGTCAACTTGTCCAAACATGGGGTTGGTGTATCCTGTTGGAGATTTTCAAGTGGCTGAACCTCTGGGATTTCTGCAGATGAGGGTTTAAGGCAGGACTGTGGAGCCTCTTCCAACCCAAGGGCCGACTTCAGTTTCAGGGAAGCTTTCAGTTGCTGCATCCCAATTAAGGGTGGGGCCAGCATATGTATGTTATTATGTTTTATGCTGTTTTAAATCACTGTACACCGTTCTGAGAGCATCTGCTATAGAACAGTCTAGAAGGAGTTTAAATATACATATATAAAATGCAAGTGTGTTTTAACTAAAGGCCTTCACTGCTAGAAACTAAGCCCTTGGAGAAACTAGTCAGCCTTTTAGAAGGTGGGAAAACTGCACAAAAAGTGAAAAATCGTTTTAGCCAGATTAGAAAAGATGGACTTAGCTCTTGGGCCTGACTCAGGCTCTGCACCCTGCAAATACTGCTTTATTTGCAGAGCGGGGGAATATGAGGAGAAAAGATTGCATCAATATTCCGTCCATTGTCTTGTTTACAGTGTTGCTGTTTAAAATTCCATAACCTTTGCTGCCAATGGGAATGTGAATTATTGTGTCATTTCTTGATGAACTCTTTAATGGATTATAGCAGAGTGAAAGGTATTAATCTCCGATTTCCAATAGTGGCAAAGAATTAAAGGGCACATATTTGCTTATGGGAGAGTATCAAAGGAGTTCTGATTCTTTTAAAGGTGATTGTGTCTGGATGAAGCTGGGATGGAAATGCTGGGTTCAGAGAAGTCCTAGACACTTAAGAAGTCTTTGTTTTCGGGAGCATTGGAAAAGCAAAGCAGACTGCATCATATAGGTGAATGTGTATGGTACCTGTGGCATGTCTGGAATTGGAGCAGAGCAGCGTCCTGTTGCTTGAAATAGCCCCATATTCTCAGAGAATAGCTTCTGGATAGCATGCATGTTGAATCTGGCAGTTCTGTTAACTCTCTTGTTTCTTTACATTGCTACATTCTAATGGACAATGTTGCAGACCTCTTGGGAGAAGGTGAGTAAAGCTTAATATTTCCAGGTGAAATGCTTTAATATGCCACTAGCCTGGGCCTGCCTCTCTTTGCTTTTCGTTTTGTAATGTAGTAGTTTGTTTTTCTTCCTCTCTTGTGCTTACTGTTTCCATTTGATCTTCAAACATGGACACATGTAGACAGCCTGGCTGCACTTTCCGGTGTTACCTCTGAGCCACAGATTTCAGATCCCTTTGCTCCAGAACCCACACCAGCTCCTACTGCAGAATCTACTGAACTAGCAACTACTTCTGCTACGACTGCAACTGTTACTGCTACTCCTGCTGCTGAAGTGGATCTCTTTGGAGGTTAGTTTAGCCCCTTAATTACCCCCATTCCTTGACTCAAAACAAAAAAATAATACACATACACAGTTAAAGGAAAAGGAGAGAGATCATTGTTAAAGTCCATTATCTTACATTGCTTTATTTACAGAATTTATCATTTTTTAAAATACCTAATAGTTTGAGGAGAGCCCAATTCACATGTTAAGTTATTCAGGGGTGGAGCTGCTGTTGAGAGTAATTCCCAGGAAAACATTGTATGGGCCACATGGTGTATTTCATTAAATCGCATGGAAATCTGCAAATAACTCTGGGATAGGGTCTGGATATGTGCCTTGGAGACAGGGAGCTTAACCCATTCTCTTCCATGGTGTTTCTGACAAATTCATTCCTTCCCTAAAGCTGCTACTTAACACTAAGCTCCCATTGGCAGCCAGAATTTAGCAGCCGAACCAAATGAAATGGGCCCAATGCTTGAGTAGATATGAAGAGCTTGAACTTGCTTTCTTAGAGCATGGCACACTGAAACGGGTTACTCTAGCCATTTACTACAAGCGAGTATTTCATTGGATTCTTCTGTTCTGGGAGTCTACTACTGTGCTGTCAGTGTTCACTCCAGTGCAAGTTCTTGTAAGCTTCTCAAGTGAATGTGCTTGCACCACAGATAACAGAAGTATATCTGATAAAGCACTTTAGTGCAATATTCCAAGCCTAGTGAAGGGGGATGGGGCTGAGCCATCCTCTTTCCCCTGTTTGGGAAAAGAGTATAGTGTTATTTTACTAAACATGGACTTTTCCATTTACCAAAATGAACAAACAAAAAGCATATTGCACATGCAGCTTGGAGCTGATCAAGAGATTTCTTAGGAAAGCAAAGTTTGACCTATAGAACAGGTATTAAATTGTATCCTATTTCTAAAGGTCTCTTTCAGTACGTTAATGTGGCTTTTAAAAAAGCTCCCATTTTTCCTTATCAAAGTAAATTTTTTGACTGTAATGTTCTCAAACAGTTCTTGGACAACTGCCATACAGTTTGCCATAAGTAAAAAGCAACTCAGAAGAGTTCATTGATGAGAATACACAACATTAGCACAATGAGAACTTGCCAGACTCCATTTCCTGTCGCTCTTCTCTTGTTTTGCTCTGTAGTAGATCTTAATCCAGCTTTAGCTTGTTCTGTTGCAGTTCAGATGCATGTCAAAACAAGCTTCTTAGAATAGCTGGCCTCTGTATTTTTGATATGTGCATTGTTAACATGAAATTGCCCATATCTTAAGTTAAGAGCATGTAAAGCTTTCTGTTTAGAGACCATAACTTACAACATTTTTCTTTCAAGAGGGGTTGCATGGTATCTAGATTGATGTTTCTAGGTTGCAGCTGAGAACTTGGTTGTCTTTTTAAAGTTTCTATAACAATGGCTTGAGAACTTGGTTGTCTTTTTAAAGTTTCTATAACAATGGCTTCTTTAGTTTCTCCTCTTCTTCCCTCTTTCTCTGCCCTTCTTGTGTCTCATGTACTGGAGCAAGTAAGACTCTAACATTGCAGTGTAACAATATGCAGTAGGCAATGGGTGACAGTCCCATGAGGGAATAGCTGGAAACAGCTACAGCAGCTTCTTCCTTCACAAGGTTGCTTAGAGCAAGATTTCCATATAGTACCTCTTCCCCATTCCCCCCTTTAATGGGGACATGTCCAGGTGGCTTGAAGAGTAAGAACTGCAAATAGTAATCCAGTGCTTCAGAGTCCTGCACCACAAACTACATGGGATCTCTAGTGTACACTTTGCTTTAGTGAGCACTGCAAATGTGACTTCGTGTACTTTGTGCAAAGAGTTATACACTTTGCATGCTGTGCACAAGGAAGCAGCTAGCATTTTTGAGCATTCATGGACTTGATCCTGGTTCAGCTTGCTTCCTGTTCAGGGGCAAAGGTGGGAAAGAAGTCCAGCAAGCACAAGAAAACTGATTGTTTGGCCTGATCTTTGCACTGCTGCACTTACATGCACACACAACTACTGCCATTACCACTGGCTGAAGACTGTTAGGGACCAGCACCATAACTCTGTATAAACAAGAGTAGTTAGCTTACAGGCTATATCTTTCCATGTGTGGGCATAGCTGCAAATTGGCTGGTATGGAAAGTGTAGAAAAGGACTGGTTGACTGGTTACCTGCCCAAAGCGCAGGGGTGGAGTCTGAGCACATTGCACAACTCCTTTGAACCCACCGTTTTCAGTGTGAACAAAAGTCTGTTTCCAGCACTCCTAGCTGCCAGTAGGAAAATTAGTTAATTGGTGATATAGCAGAGGCAGGGTTCACAATGCCTTTATGGGCATCAGGAAGGGTGCCCATGGGCAGCACACTGCCTGTGCCCGTTCGAAATGGTTGCCTAATGCAGCTGCAATATTTGCCCCATTCATACTTCTCATGCACGAGATTTATCTTTTGCATACTGGGCACTTGAAGAATTAGAAATAATAAGAATGAGAAATAATTAAGTAATCATTTTCTAAACCTCAGCAAGTATAAACAATAAAATGCCGTCGACATCAAGTACTCAATATGCAAGGGTGGGCTACAGGAAGACATCTGGAAGGCCACAACTGCTATCAGCCCTAGCCAGCATAGTCAATTGTGGGGGGTGCTAGGTGCTGTATGCCAGAACATTTGGAGAGCCGCAGCTTAGCCAGCGTTGGCACATCAGCTTAAACCGGCTAATGCAGGCCCACCTGGCCTAGAGAATCTCACACTGCTTTTGCATGATCCTTGGGATATCATTGTGGGAAGTCTGAGACTGATTTCCATCACTGTACAAGGCACATGTACACACACCCCATGAGTCCCATTGTGTGTGTACGTCAGGTAGCAATGAGAAAAGTGATCAGACTGGTTAAGGCTGCATAACCATGCTGAGCAACTCAGAATGTTGTGTGAATCGCACAACCAGATGCTGTATGCCTGGCGCACTCTTTTTCTAGTAGTGTATTTCCTTAGGGGGTAGGACATCAGCAAAACTAACATCATCTTGCGGGTATATTCAGAACAAGAGGGCATTAATTTATTCTGATTGCTCTAAAGTCAGGATTGGTTATGAATAAAGTATGAATAGCCGAAGTCTGTTGGCCTAATTTAATTAGTGTACTTGAGGAAATGCTGAAAACCTAGTTAATGTTGGGATATATATGAGCGGGTTTACAGAATAGGAGATGTTAATATTCTAATTGCAAGTAGCTCATCATCATAATTGTACTGAAGGAGCCCATTAGTTTGGTTTCTTTTACCGTGTTTCTTTGGATGTTATGCAAGCATGCTGTTTCGAACCCTTATACAATGGACATCTTAACACCATTTCTATGCTTCCTATCTTGCCTGTACTCCAGGTTAGCGTTACTGCAGTCCTAGCAAGCATAAATACATTGGTTGTTCAAGCATTAAGATACTAGTTTTAAAATGGTTGATGTCTGCAAACAACAACAAACCATCTGAACTAAACCCAGAACACACCATTCTTCAGTTTGTATAAGGGAATCTTGTATGCCATCTAATCTAGTTCTTTTACTATATTTTCTTCTTTTTTATTCTTCTTAATTTCTTTTCCTAATACTGCACTCAAGATGCCTTTGCAGCTTCTCCTAGTGAAGCCCCTGCAGCACCTGAAGGGGCAGCAGCACCAGCTACCCCAACCCCTGTAGCCGCAGCTCTTGATGCATGTTCAGGAAATGGTGGGTTCCATCTCATTAGCTAGTCTGTCATTGTCGTGTGTTTTGTACTGATTAAAATAAACTACATGGCAGTATATTTGTCTTTTTCTTCTTAGTATTCTCCCAAGTATTTGGGCAGTAGTTCTATAAGTAAAAATCCAAAATATCTAGACACCAGAGCATGCATTAGGAAAATATTATTAACTTTCCCCCCACTAAAGCCTTTTTAAACTGAAAATTGCTAACAGTGCTAAATGTTGCATGTTACTTGGTGGGATTTTAGGACAATTGCTATCCTTCATCATACACTGGGGTTACTAAAATGTCAAAAAACCAGTTCCTCAATCAAGCAAAATACTTTACTGTAGGGGAGAGAAAAGAGCACTATATCTTTAATCCATCAGTATGATGCTGGAGAACAAGATTGGCTCTCGCTGTGGGTGTTTCTGTTTTGTGTGTATGCATAACTTAGTATATTTCTGTGTATGGTTTTAATCCACACTGTGCATGGTTTCTCCCAATCTCCTTCCCTACTGATCCCATGTATATATTCTGCCCTTTCCTTTTTACAAGACCCCTTTGCCCCATCAGAAGGCAGTGCAGAGGCTGCACCAGAGCTGGACCTCTTTGCTATGAAGCCAACCGAGACCAGCGTTCCTGTAGTTACCCCTACAACTAGTGCAGCCACTCCAGTTCCCGCAACTACTCCTACTCCAGCTGCTGTCGTGGCCCCTCCAGTCCCTGCTACAACTGTTACTACCACTGCCACTACCACTGCTACCACATCTGCTACTACCACTACTGCCACCACCTCTGCTCCTCCTCCTGCTCTAGATATCTTTGGTGGTAATTTGTTTTTAACTCTTTTTTTAATTGGAAAAAATGTTCCTGGGTGAATTGAACTCAGATGCACAGCATCTGTAAATAATCTTTTGCATGTATACTGTATGTGACAGTTATACTTACAAGGGAAAAAAAACTCCAGGTCGGAGCTGCAAAACTTCCAAGTCTAGTTTTCTAGAAATGAGTTAAAGACATGTATGTTCTTGATCTTAGATTTGTTTGATACCGCACCTGCTGATGTCCCTGCAGCACCTAAGCCAGATGTTGCTCCTAGTATAGACCTGTTTGGTACAGGTAATAAAGAATACTCTCCTTTTCCTTAATAATCCTAATGCCTTCCTCTCCTAACTGCTCTTCTGTTTGATCAGTGTGAAGTATAAACATCTTTCCCTATCTCCAATCTTCACTTATTTTCTGCTTCATTTTCCCTTGATCTCTGGAAGATGCTTTTTCTTCTCCACCAGCTGGAGCTTCTCCTGTACCTGAGACTTCTCTTACTGGTGATCTCTTATCTGGTGAGTGTTTGTTATTAGTCATCATTTTTCCCATGTGACTTACCATAACTTTTATAAAGTATATTTAAATGCAATTCTGGGTAAGGTTTTTTGCAATGAATTTTTAAAAATGAGTATCAATATTGAGTTGCTCTTTGAAGGTATCTCATGTATCTGAGCCAATTCAAACAGTAAAGTTTCTTGGGGGAGTTGGAAGAAGATTTCCTGATGACCACATTGTCATTCAGTCTTATCTCCTACACAGACACTTGATGACTCTGGCCATGGTGTTTCCACCTCTGTAAAATAGAGATTAGATATATTAGATACACATTGCTGCTACCCAGCCCATAAGACAGGACACAGGCAAGGATATTTGTAAGGAAAACCAAAAGCAGCAACCCTAAGCATGCTTGCTACAAACTTAAAACTTCATAGAACTTGCCTTTAAAAGTGATCATGCTTAAGATCACACTGCAAATGTTCTATAAAATAGTGGATTGACTTAGTAAATTTGAAGGTGCTTTCAGAAGGACTTACATATACAAATTGCTCCCTGAAAATAACAGTACTTTGGGGGTCAGAAAGCAGTGAGCCTCTATCAAAAGATGTTCCTTGTACAAGTTCACACACGCTTCCTATCCTCAGTACATAGCATGTAGAGCTATGCCAAGACTTGTAAGCTGGAGTTGGCCACAAACAGAATAGTTATCTTGCCATCAGTATCATTGTTCAATTTGCTGCTTTGATTTTGGTTTTGTTTGTGCTGGGTAATTAGAGCTGTTTGATGGGATATAATGTTATATTTATTTAGTTGTATCATCTGTTTTTAGCTTGCCTCTTCACTATAACTATAGTTTATGTTTTTTGCCTAAAGAATAGTATGCTAAAACCAGGAAAGCGCAAACGCGGATGAGTTTCCCCATTCTAACAACCTGAGTATAGTGGGGCTCCAGCTGGAAGCATGAATCTTTTCACTGTTACACTTTGCTCTTCTCTTTGCCCTTCTTGGCAAGGTGTCCAAATCTGATCTCTTGTTCTTGAGCTAAAACCCAAAAAGAGCAAAATGAAAAGTTTACAATTCATGGTCAATATCAGATGGAGCTGCTGTGGTTATACATTTGTTGAATGCAGCTATGCAATTGTTATGCAAGGGCAATGGTAGTGCAAGCTGACCTAACTGGCTTCCTCAGCCCCATGGCACTCGTACTGTCAGTGTTGCACTAGAGGTCATTTACTCTAGCACTGTTGCACAAGAGTGCTGGCCTGTTCAATACTGTTCATTATCTCTTAAATCCATTGCAATGCTGTGCACAGTTTTCGTCCTTCTCCAGAGATGCCAGAAGTGAAGACTTACCTTGCCTAGCACTTGGAAAAAAAATACTGCCGCACAGAAAACATCAGCTTGATCATGGAAACAAGCAGTGTCAGCTGAAACTAAATCCCCCTTCACACATTATCTCCATGCAGATACTCCATGTGATTAAAAAAGAGTAGGAATGCATACACCCTTAGCTTCATTCCATTCTACTTCACTCTCCCCCCCTGTATTTGCAGAGGCCTTTTCTTGCATTTGGAAGGGGTGTGTGATTGTGCTTTCCTGATCCTGTGAAGTATCTTTCTCCATAGATACAGCCAGCCTTGCCTTCAACCTTTTCTTAATGCATGAAAGTTGGGTATGGGCCATGAAACAGGTGGCCCCACCTTCTTTAACTGTTGGAGTCGCTCTGTATAAGTAACACAAAAAGAGTCTTACGCTACCCTGAATACTGACACACTTAGTGCTCCAGTTCAGATGTAACACAAAGCCATAGTTTAGTGTTACATGAACAAGTCTGCTCAAGTCTTGGGCTCATACTCCCCCCCCCCCACCAACACCACCCTGTTTCTTCTGCATGTGCTGGAGGAGAAGCTTCCTGTTTTCAATGACTAGGAGTTCCTCATCCCATCTGGATGTATGTGTGTATTGATTTATTAATTCCATTTTTGTGCTATCCAATAGCTGAAGCTATCTTCTATCCAAACTCTTGAAACTGCTGTTAGTTTAAATTCTGATAAGGTCAGACAAATCAGGATCATAAGCCACAGCACGATCCTGGCTTGTTTGAAATAACCAGAGTTTCCTGAGCTTGGAAGGAATGGAGAGCTCTGGTTAGTTTAGAGGTAGAATCTTTCAAGCTCCTCTTCTAGGATAGAAGGGAGGAGGTGGAGCATGCCAGCCTGAGGCCCAAGCAGAGACATTTGCATAAGGTCTTGAATAGATGCAAGAGAAATAGAAATGACCAGAGAACTATGTCTTGTCACAGCCAGATTCTGCTTATAATAGGCGTCTTTTAAAATATAGTATGAAGAACTATGTTTGGTGATTGCATGAAAAATGGTAGGAGGAACGTGTGCACAAGGGTGTCTCAAAAGTCCGTGTCTGCTTACCATACTGTCATGGATTCAAAGTAGTTGGGTCTCATCACTGCAGATGTGCCGATACTAAAATATATCATGCTTACTGCAGTGGATGCATTTGCAGCGCCTCCGTCCCTGCCCACTGCCTCCCCAGCTAAGGTGGACTCCGCAGGTGTGATTGACCTGTTTGGTGGTGGGTATTGCTCCTTCTCACCATTAGTGAACTTCGCATTTCATTTCCATTCCATTCCATTTTGCTTTGCTATTAGTTTAAAATTTCTTAATGTGTTTTTGTTTATGCAATGTTGACGGAATAAGCATTTTAAATGCTAATTATGAAGTGTTCGATTTTGTTGGTTGGTTGGTTGGTTTGGTCATTTGTCCTCATTTCATTAGCATTTCATGCATGGAATAGCTTTCTTGCTCAAGTAGCTGCATTATTACCTGTTTGCACTAGTGTATATTTGGATTGCTTTGCAGTGATGCTTCTGTGTGACATATTTCTCTTGCCTGCTAGCTAATGTTTACAAGCAGATGGTAATGAAGAGTGGTCGAGAGACTGTGTTCCCCATAGGAGTGGTATGCCATTTGGTTCCACTTTTGTGCATTTGAGTATAAGAGGGTAAACCTCTTGAGAAACATTTGGGCCTCTATGGGCTTCCTGTAATTACAGAATTTATTAGAAAATAGTTACTGCTTTAAATACTAAAACTTGTAGATAAGAGACACAACTGCAGTAAATGCTGAATCACAGGACATTATTTTATAACTTTTCTACCTAGAATGGGTGCTCTTTGTAACCTGCAACACTCCATAAAATACTTCCAAATTAATGACATATTAGCAACAGGGCAATATCATGCGCCATATGTATTTTTGTTGAGATACCAATTGTTTACAATATAATATTTCTTTTTTTATGGGTGAGGAGCAGAATTTCAGTTTAAATTGTAGAAACCTATCACTTGCACAAGAAGGTTGTAGTTATGAGGGCCTCTAGACCACAGGTGGCCAACCTGCAGGCCACATGCAGCTTTGATGCTTCTGTGCTGTTGTGCTGTACAAACAGAGAAACAGAGGAGCTAGCAAGAGAAAGGGGTGAGCGGGCAGCCAGGCATACTGCCATGGACCATGGTGCTTACAGCATTCCGGTTGGGGCCATGCTGTTTGGTTAGGAAAAAGATGGCCTCTTAGCACCCAGAGCAGCAGAAGAACAACCTCTTTCTCCTACAGGCTTTTCTGAAATTTGGGACCTATGGTAGGAAAGAATATCAGGTGATAGGGGTGGCAGTGTGTGAGTGAGTGAGAGAGAGAGAGAGAGAGAGAGAGAGAGATTATTCATTGCTTCATTTGGATATTTATAAATTGCCCCTCATCAAAAGATGGAGGAGTGGGAAAAATAAATAAATAAATACAACTACCAATGGTCATATAACCACAGAAAGTGGTAAAAATAATACAATGCAATAATAAAACAGCCGCATAATAAAAATTGTTCTCCTTAAAATCCCCAAACAAACAGAAAGGTTTTGCCTTGTCATTGAAATTAACTACAAGGATCAGAACCATCAAACCTGCATGAAGAAGCACTCCATAATCATGGGGCAATCACAGAAAAAGCCTGTTCCTGAGCTGAAACTCTTTGAGTTCCTCTTCAAGGGACACAGAGTAGACACAGGGTAGGGTAGAGTAGAGCAGAGCAGATCTCAGGGACTGGGTAGGTTCATTGGCATCCTAAGCTTTGTATGGATTTACACGTTAAAATCAGCACTTTGAATTTGATCCAAACACAAATTGGCAAGTCAGGACTTGTATGTTCACACTGACATATCCCAGTGAACTGTCTAGTCACTGATTTCTACAGCAGTTGCTGTCTACAAACCATATTCAAGGACAGCTCAAATTGGAGTAATCCACCTAAAAGTTACCAGAGCATTAACAATTGATGGAAGTCTACTCCTGTCCAAATAGAGTTGTAGCTAAGCTGTTAGCCAAAGCTTATAGAAGACCTTCTGCACCACAAAAGCCACTTTAACCTCCAGTGCTGATGTTGGGTCTAGGAGCACTTCCAAGTTTGTCCATCTGCCTCTTTGCGGGAGTATAACCTTATCCAGAGTTGACTGCTTTTTCTTCATCCAGAAGATGAGTCACCCACCAACGGATCTTCAGTCTTGTCTAAGCTGAGGCTTGTCAGCTTACTGACTCTCATCCAGTCCAGTGCAGGCTCCATGGAGCTGAGTGGTACCTCCAAAGCACCACCCTCTTGGAATGACCGTTCAGACAGGAGTGATACCACTGCAAAGCAGCATGTCCATTTTGGACAGCCACTGCAGAAGGATACCATGATTTAAGAAAGCAAGAACCCTGAACAAATCCTGTCTCAGATGGATACGTCTGCCCTCAGGCTTGGTGCTGGTGCTAGTGAATGCCAGGTCAGTCCAGCATAAACCAACTCTCATCCACAATTTAGTCATGGATAGAAAGGCTGACCTGGCTTGTATTACAGAGTCTTGGGTGGGAGAATTAGGAGGCATTACATGTACCTAGCCTTGCCTATCCAGGTACTCTGTGCAGCACCAGCCTCATTCTGACAGTCGAGAAGGGGAAGTGGCCATATCTACCAAATACAATCTCTCTCAAGGCTTCCTGTCCACTTGAAGATGGATCTAGAGCGTTTGCACCTTGTGGTGGGTGATCGAGACAGATTAGGGATTCTGTTGGTGTACCATGCACCCTTCTGCTCAACAGACTGATTCCTTGCCTGAGCTGCTGGAGATAGTCTTGGACTTTGGTGGTGAAGGCCCAAACCAAAATTTTGGTTCTGCAGGACTTCAGCTTCCATGCTTAGACTGCTTTATCCAGAGCAGTTCAGGACTTCATGGCCACCATGAAAACCTTGGGGCTGTCTCAGCATGTGATTGGCCCAACACAGGAAAAAGCTCACACTTTTGAGCTGTTCCTTTTTAAAAAAAAACTGGACAGAAAGATCTTGATCTGGAAGTGAGGGAGTTAACATCATCCCCTTTGTCATGGTGTGATCATTTCCTCATGTGTTTTAGTCTTGGATCTCTTCCCCCCTCTCTAAGGGTGGGGGAGCTATTGAAATGGTCTGGCTCCAGAGACTGAATGGATCTGGATGGATTCCTAAGGTCTGGGTGTGGGGTGGATTTCTGGCTGATATGACTGGCGTTCCTGCTCAAGCCTAGGTCTGCAGAAATGGCCTGAGCAGTTGACACAATTACACCAAAACATCCTTTCCCTAGCAGAGCGCAGTCAGTGCCATGGTATACCTCTTAGCTGCAAGCAATGAAGCAGGCTGGGAGCAAGCTGGAGCACAGGTGGAGAAAAATCCATGCCAAATCTATCAAACATGAGTAAAAGCTCATTATTGAGCCTAATTTGTGCTGGTGAAGGTTGTGAAGAAGTAGTTATTTTCTGCCAGCATCACATCCTCACAGTGTCACTCTGCAGAGCTATTTCAGATGGTTCGTGGCCTGTTAGATCTGTGCCCAAGTTAGATCTGGTCAAACCCTCGGTTGCCTAGTGTGATGAAACTGCACCACACTCTGCATGTAAAATCTTTCAAATCTGCCTCGAATTGGACTCCACAATTGATGATACTCCTGTAATGGAGGTGTCCGGTATACCATATTGTCTGATCTTGTTGGATGAGTCTCACTTGTTGGGGCTTGAGGACGCGGACGAATTTCAATTATGCCATGGAATTCTGTAAGGTTCCATTTTATTCCCTATGCTGTGTAACATCTGCATGAAACTGCTGCGAGAGGTCATCCAAAGGTTTGGGCTGAGGAGTCACCAGAATGCTGATGACACCTAGTTCTGCCTCTCATTTTCATCTAATCCAGGTGAGGTGGTGATGGTTCTAAACCAGTGTTAGAGCAGAGTAATGGACTGGATGAGAGCCAATAAATTGAAATTTAATCCAGATAAGATGGACGTGTTATTGGTAGGTGGTTCATTTGCCAGGTGAGTGATATTTGCCTTGTTCAGGATGGGATCAGGGTATGTAGCTTGAGAGTACTCCTTGACCCTGGGCTATCCCTGGAATTTCAGGTGGCTTTTGTAGCAAGGAGTGCTTTCTACCAGTGAAGGCTGGTCCATCAGCTGTATCCTTACCTGGATAGACAGAGCTTGGCAATGGTAACCCATGCACTAGTAACCTCCCATTTGGACTATTATAATGTACTCTGTGTGGGCCTAACCTCGAGGACAGTCTGGATACTTCAACTGGTAAAGAATAGAGCAGCCACAATACTGACTGGGACTGGCAGATGTGACCATATAATGCTGGTCCTATATCATTTCCACTGGCTCCCAAATGAAGTCCAGACCCCATTTAAGGTGTTGACAATGACATATAAAGCTCTAATCAGTTTAGGGTCTGGATATCTAACAGAACATCTTCTTACATGTACTCCTGCCTGGATCATAAGATCATTGGCAGAGGTGCTTAAAGGAAGAGAGGACTGTTGTTCATTCCAGTGCCAGACCAAAACCTCTTTATTTACTCAGTTTTTAAATGCTAGTTTTAATATATATATATAGTATTTTAAATAAAGTACTGTTCTCCTGGTTCTAATGTTTTAATTCTTTTGTACACCGTCTTGAGATGGTTTGAAAATATAAGTATAGGAAATGAATGAATGAATGAATGAATGAATGAATGAATGAATGAAATGGTTGCCCACTTTTGAGCCAGACTGCCATCCATTTGTTTCAGATCAGCAGCTGCAAGCTGCTAATTTGGTAAGGGATTTCCTATTGCTAAATTGAGCAGTAAAATGCATTCCACTCAAAGACACCTGGATTCTGTAGCAGACACAATGCTAAGTGGCTGTACAGGAGTGCAGTTACTGGAAATAAGTGCTATTTCACATGGTGAGACTTTCTTTAGACATGTATCGGATTTTACTGTGGGATTTTTCAAATCAAGCTCTTAGTATTTACCATTAAGTTGCTCCTATGTGCCTCAAAGCACTTAGTAAGCTGGTCATTGCTGTTGTCTTGCCAAGCCTTGAGCATAATCTTATCACTTCCTTGGATTTCTGATCAAATGTAGAAATGCAGCAACATTTATGAAGTGATTGCATGCAAGTTACCATGTCACCACTTTCCTTTGCTATCTTCTGGAAGGCCATCTGTGGTCAGCAACTGCTCTGCTTGAGGCCTTTCCCTTTCTGTGTTACTGTGAGCCATTCCTCTGCAGCCATGCAGAATTACATTTGTCGTGTCAGTTGTTCATGGTTGTCTTTTCACTCCCCAAACTGATAAATTAATATATTCATTGTTTAAATCCTCTTGCCTTTTATTGCTGCCTCATGGAAAAACCTGTAGATGCTTTTGGAAGTAGCGTACCTGAACCCCAACCTGCAACCCAAGCTGCTTCTAGCTCCTCCGCTTCTGCTGACCTTTTGGCTGGTAATGAGAAACAATTATGTTCGCTCCTGATAGGGGAGCACTGTTGGTTTTTTTGGTGTGGTTTTGGTTTTGGGGTATAACGCAATATTTCTGTACTTGGACACAAATATTGGACAACTGTTTACAGAAGCAGGCAGCCTTGCTTCATCTGCTGTGCGTGAAAGATATTTCTAAGCAGTACAGTATTTCTGTGTTCTCCTCAGCTGTTCTGGTTGCAGAAAATACTTCTGCAATGAACAGCTTTGCAGTTGCAGAATGATGATGGGGTATACATTTCTTTACACTTGGTCTACTGCATGTGGACAATAAGACACTTTCCAATATGGAGACAGATGCTTGACATCCTGCACTGACAAAGCTTGGATATTGTCCTGAGTCTCTTGGAGGAGTAACATCGAATTAAATAAAATAAGAAAAATGAGCAAAAAACATTTTCAGCTAGGTTGGATGACTCTGGTACACTACGTCAAGGATGCCTCCATGACAACAAGTATTTTATCTTGCAGGTTTGGTGCAAAAACACCCTCTCCTTTGGGCTCTGTTTGTACTTGGCCTTCTAAAATGCCATGCAGGAAATAGTTACCTACCATATATCAGTTTTCCATACTGCTCAATAGCAAAGCTTTTTATTCGTAATAATAATCCACAGAATTATTTATCCCTAATAATAATCAATAATTGCTTATTATTGCAATAATAAGCAATCTGTTTATATAGCAATTGCAATTTGATTTGCTCTTTTTACAATCCACGTGAATTTGGACTTCAGCAATGTAGAGGTGGAACCTTTAAAAGCACAAAAGCCTCATTGCCCAGCATATAAGGACAAACTATCTCTCACTTTAAGAATACACTTTAACTGTATTTGTACTATATTTATTTATTTGTGTGAGCCATCCCGAGGCTATATAGCAAAGGGACGGCATACAAAAACTTTAAATAATAAATAAATATTCTGTTCACTGTTAGTTCTTGAAGAATTTTGTGTTTTTCAGACTTGATGGTAATAAGACTGACTCTTTATTCTCTGTGTATCTTCTTTTGCATAGTAACCAAAAACCATAGTGCTTTCTCAGACCTTTTCTCTTTCTTGTTATACATCAGTCTTTCTTAAATCATAGTATATTAATATAATGAATGAAAAGGGGTGTGTGATTTAAAAGAATGAGGCGGGTTTTTCCCCAAATATAACTTTTAACAGTAATAGCAAATTAATTTCTGACCACCATACAAGTGAAGAGATTAATTATTTAGGAGTTAATATTTTAGAAGCAGAGTTCTTGAAAGACAGGAAAAGGAGTTTGAAACAAAAACATGAGGAATGTATTTAATATGTGGACACTTTCGCATGAGTATACATGTTCTGGAACAAAGAGGAGAATTGGTGCATGTAGTGCAGTAATTGGATAAGGAACATAAAATTCTTTATATTATTGCTGATAGCAGGAATATACTCCTTTCACTTTATTCCTTGCTTGAGATAGCTGTAAGCCATAAACAGTGTATGCATGGCAATACATGCGTTTTGCACAGGATTACTTAATTCCTAGAGTTGCTTTTATCTCTAGATAAAACTCTGCTAGAATTGAGTCAGAAATAACTTTTGAGTAGTCTGAGCAGTTGGCAGTAATATAAAGCAAGAGTGTATGAACACCTGGATTAAATTTTAGCTCAACTATGAACTATTCTAACGTTTTAAAGAAATCTGTAAGCTGCCTTTCTGGATGATATTCAGAGCTTTGAACTACAATACAACTGTATTGCAGCATGGGTACCTCTCCCAACTATAATATAACAGAGTTGGTAACAGTGCCTGCTTATAATTGTGATTGTTATGGGCTAGTACAAACATTATCCATAACCATAGCTTAATGTTTGGGTTGCAGATCATATCATTTTAGACAGTTCATCTAAGACTTGAGCATGAATGCTCAATGACTAATGACTTGCTCATTTCTCCCTCTTTCACTTGTTAAAGGCTTTGGAGGTTCTTTTATTGCACCGTCTCCATCACCTTCCCCTGTTACGCCAGCTCAGGCTAATATACTACAGCCCAACTTCGAAGCAGCCTTTGGAGCCTCTCCCTCCCCTTCCCCTGCTGGCAGTTCCTTTGATCCCTCAGGTGAGTCAAGGTTTTCCTGTGGATTTCCAGAACATGCTTCCCCTTCATTTCCAAAATGCAAGAATGATGTTCAAAAGGCATTGGGGTGTTGCTTGATACTACAGATACCTCCCTGTCTTGCATTCCTTTGAAATCAGTAAAAGTTGAGTATACTACTTCCAGTGTACAATTTGAAAAACAATTCTTCCTGTTCAATAATCAATCCTCTGTAGGGTTTCAACACGGATCAAATCAAAGTGTGCACGTCCTCTCTCTTTGCACGTGCTTTTTATGCATGCTCGTTTAAATTTTGCTCCTCTAAAATTGCAGCACTTCGTATTGTATACTCAGCATATGGATGTGTGGTTTCGCTATTATTGCTGAGCCTTTCCCAAGCATGCATGGCACCAAAAGTTAAATGTAACGGAGTTCCAGGGTATTCCTCCCTCGACACAAAGCTTAACTTTTCATCACTGCTCTGTCGTTTCTGTTTGTATCTCTTTCATTCTGTACTTCCATGCTGGGGCCTTGCTGCAAATTTGCAATTTGGGTGAGTTCTGCCACAGAATAAGTAAAAACCAAATAGTTTAGTATTGCTTTGCTTTATTTGATGCTTGCCAGAGCACAGTGCAATTATGCTTACTAACATTAGCATGCCATTGTAACGAGGTCTATTTACTATGTAATGTTGGTCTAGATTGCTACCTAATTAGAAGCAAAGGGGAATATCTGCTGATTTCTGGTATATTTTCCAAAGTTGATTGCTGAGTGGTAAAACTAAACCAGCCTATGTGCATATTGAATAATTTCCAGCATCCTTTTAAGCAACACTTCTTAAATAGAGCCACTGTATTGTAGTGATTGAATGTGGGACTGGGTCTCAGACAGTCTGGGTTCTAGTCTCCCCTCAGCCATTAAGTTCACTGGGTGACTTTGGTTGTTGTTGTGAGGATAAGACTGAGAGGAGGAAGATAACTATGTAAGCTGGCCTTTGTTCCTTGAAAGGAAAAACAGTAGGACATAATTGTAATAAATAAATATATCCATATCTCAGAGGCAAATTCTAGAATGGAGATACTTCTCTGATTTGAGAAAATGCTATTAAAGTTACTTTTCTAATGGACTTTGCAAGCATAAGGAGAGATATTTTTCAGACATCAGTCGTATTAATAGTGAGGGGTATATTCATACATCTGTCCCAGGAAAACTTATTTCAAGGTATCTTATTTGGCTTTCTTACTCTGACTTGCCTTGAGCATAAATTATATTTGTCTGCTTAAGAAAATATGCTCTGTGCTTATGAACACACATTCTGTCTGTCTCTATTGATGCATCATATTGCAGGAACTATTAGAACAATTCAAGAAGAATTTCCCATGACATGTGTTGATATCTGTTGGAGAGCCAGTGTGGTGTAGTGGTTAAGAGCATGGGATTGGGACTCAGGCAATCTGGGTTCGAGTCCCCGCTCAGCTATGGAGCCAACTGGATGACTTTGGGCCAGTCACAGACTCTCAGCCCAACCTACTTCACAGGGTTGTTGTTGTGGGGATAAGATGGAGGAGGGGATGTAAGCTGCCTTGAGCCCTTCATAGGAAAAAGGCAGGATATAAATCGAAAAATAAATAAATATCTGTTGGGTGTAGATAAGAGGACATACATGCTTGGTATAGAGTTAGTGAAAGGAGATATATTAAAAAACTCCCAGGTTTATCTGCTAACAGAAATGGTATTATTGCCATAGGGTATCCCTTATCTTTCTCTTTACCGTATCAGAAAGTAACAAAAAGCCATGAGAAGATTTTGTAGTATTTTCTGTGTAGTGGCATCATCTTGTATAAGAGTGTGTGCTGGAGGAGGGATTGTCTTTTTAAAACAGCCACACACACACTTTATCTTTAGTTTGGTATGATTTAAGGGGGTGTATCATCTGAAAAAAGGTTAAAATAGTGATTATTAAGGCATTTGTCTTGCTGCTTTAGAATATATTATGTTAAAGATTAGTGTATATTTCAATGTGTTAGGTAGAAACATGCATGTCTTTCATTGACATTACACTGATACTAAATCTGTGTGATAGTACCAAGAACTGCAGAGATGTGTATGTGTTCCACAGTTCATGGTTTGCCCATTTAGATGTCTGTTGACTCAGCATTACTTAAATGAAAGATGGTGCCCTAAACTACTGTTCCTCGTACACTTTCAGTGTTTGATGGCTTAGGTGACCTTCTTATGCCAACTATGATGCCATCTGGTCAACCTCTACCTGCTTCAGCTGCAGCCCCTAGTTCTTCAGCTGCAACCAAAGGCATTGGAAGTGATCTCGATTCCTCTCTCGCAAACTTAGTAGGAAGTAAGTTGGAAACATTTCTGGGCTTGAAATCCTTGAGGACTTCATTAAATATGCGTCTTTTCAGATTTGCTTTGTCTGTTTGTTAGCTATTGCAAGAGGATGTGTTTCTTCCCCTATAGGAAGACAAAGTGATTAGGTTTTCATTTACAATGTGACAGGAAATTCCTGTTCTCATACTGAATTTAGACTCAGAGGTGTGGCATTTTTATATTGCTGAGTTAGCTTATTGAATAATGGAAGCTTAGTATAGAACTTAGATGTTTTTCCCAAAAAAGTAGATAGGAAACTGTGTAATAATGCTCTGAATGAACTGATTTACATTTCTAAGAGGTACATTTAAAGTGAGTAATTCAGAAAATTAAATTTCTGTTTTCCTTAATAACTAACTGACACTATCTTAAAAGAAGCTTTGGCTCATAGTGTATTGCTTAGTTTGGTGTATATTTGGTTTCAGATTTAACAAGTGAAATAAATCAAGACCATATTTTTGCAGAAATATGCCCTTCAGTCCTGAGATCAAATAGGATTATGAAATTACTAGTATATCTATAGTTGAAGGGGACTGCAGGTGGCGCAGTGGTTTAAACCGCTGTGCTGCTGGGCTGGTTGATGGAAAGGTCGCCAGTTCGAATCTACACAACATTCATTAATAACATTCATTAACATTCATTAATAAGAGATTTCATTCTTCAGACATGTTGATGACTTAGATAGCAAGTAACTCTTAACTCTAACAACTAACAAAGCAGATGCTGATAGGGCATACTTATATGTCGAATGGGCAATTAATGAAGATTGATTTCATATTAAACACATTTTCAAATCACTTCTTCATCTTTGCAGATCTTGGAATTTCTGGTACCACATCAAAGAAGTAAGTAGTAAATGAAATCAAAGTTGGAAACTTGTGTAGATTTCAGTGTATGTGTATTTACAATACTGTTTTGATGTGTAATGCTTCTAGCATGATATTGTAGTCAGTGTTCTTAATATCTGGGTTCTCTAGAAATAGTCTACCAGTTATTATGTATTTCTTCAAATCCATTACAGTTGAACCTTGACTTTCATGGGATTAACTTTCATGGATTTGATTATTCGCAAGTTTGCCATCAATAATTAAATTGGAATCTTTTTGGAGTTTTGCGGCCTTGTCTTATACATGAGTTGCCTTATACACTGACTTTTATGGGGGGTTTTTTGTCTGAAATGTACTTCCAGGAAGTACATTTATATTGACATATTTATTTTATTTGTTTATTTAAAACACTTCTATGCCGCCCCCATCACAACAAAGCCTCGGGGCGGCTCACAACATAAATAAAACATATAAATATAACAATTAATTAAAATTTAAAACCCCGGTGACATCTCGGCTTAAAAAATTTAAAATCCTATAAATACAATAAATTAAGAATTAAAATAAGTTTTAAATAAAAAGCTCTTAGCCTGGCGCCAAAAAACAAATAGTGATGGCGCCAGGCGGACCTCTCTGGGGAGTGCATTCCATAGATATAAGACAACCCTTGAAACCAAAAATAGCAAAACAAGATTTGGGGATAGTCTTATAGGGGATAGTCTATGTTGTAAGCTGTCCTGAGATGCTGAGGCATGTGGGGATGGCATATAAAAGTTTTAAATAAATAAAATAAAAATAATAGCCAATATATACAGTAATAACTTGTGGAGCAAATGACCAGGAAATATGCTTCAGAAGGCAACAAATGCCAGAGAAACAGCTCAAAATATCAACCTTGTCTTATATGATGGTTGCCTAATATGCCAATATATACAGCATATCAAGGGAAAAAGGGATAAATAGTGAAGCAACTAACCAGTGGGCCCGGAGTTATACAGAGAAGAGAGACAGAAATGGAGGGAGGGAGAAAGAAGCAATGCAGTACTTGTACACATTATTAAGAGTTATGGCTTGGGGGGTGGGGTAGAGATCACGTTTTTTCCACTTTCATGAGGGTCCTGCCAATTACCCCTGCAAATGTGGAGAGTTGGCTGTACTTGCAAAAATGAAAAATTGAAATGGTCTTGTGAACAACATTCTGACACTAAATTTTTTAATTTCTGGGAGGTAACAGAAATTCATTGGACTTAGAATTTCTGAACAACTTTAGGCCAGTGGCAAATGTTGCTCTCCTGGGCAAAGTTGATCATCTGGTGGCTAACCAGATCTGGGCATTTGTAGTTGAGACTTTGTAGTTTATCTGGATACATTACAAAGTTCAGGACAGATTTTGGGTATAGGAACCCTATATGATGATCTATGTTGAGAGACTGCCAGAGTGTGACTCCATTAATATTAATTGATCTTTCAGTAATTTTCCGTACCATTAACCATCAGTGCCTTGCAGTGGTTCTGCTTTTACTTGGATGATCAGCTTCTGGAGGTGGTGCTTGGGATGTATTGCTTGGCCCCATGGATTCTCTAGCATGGGGTTTCTCAGGGGTCATGCTGTTCAGCACCTACATGGAACTGCTGAGTGTGGTTATCCTACCTTTCGGAGTCCATTGCTATCAGTACACTGAGCACACTCAGCTCTGTTTCCCCTTTTAATCTCCAGCTAATGCAACTATGGCTGTATTAAAGTAGTACCTGGCTGAGACAGTGGACTGGATGAGGGCTAATAAACTAAAGCTCAAGCCAGATAATACTGAGATGTTACGAATGGGTGGTTCTTCTGACCAAATGGAGGGTGTTCAACATGTTCTGATTGGGGTTGCAGTCCCCTTGGAGGTTTGTAGCCTGGGGCCCACCTTGAACCACTGCTGTCACTTCAGGCACAAGTGGCCTCTGTGACATGTGGTTCCTTTTACCAGCTTTAGCTGATGGCCCAGCTTTCCCCAGTATTGATTGATTGATTGATTTATATCCCGCCTTTTTCCTCAAAGGGCTCAAGGCAGCTTACATCATTCTCCTCGTCCATCTTATCCCCACAACAACAACCCTGTGAGTTAGGTTGGGCTGAGAGTCTGTGACTGGCCCAAAGTCACCCAGCTGGCTCCATGGCTGAGCGGGGACTAGAACCCAGGTCAGGGATAACCTGGTTTCAGTAATCTATGCTTGGGTAACCTATTGGATTACTCCAGGGCAGTGATGGCGAACCTTTTAAAGACCGAGTGCCCAAACTGCAACCCAAAACCCACTTATTCATTGCAAAGTGCTAACACTGCAATAAAACCTGAATACTGAAGTTTTAGTTTAGAAAAAACAACTCACAGCCAGTCCAAGCAAATATCTATCTATCTATCTATCTATCTATCTATCTATCTATCTATCTATCTCCTTGGCACCGGCCATGCAGTGGCTAATGAGTTGCAGCTCATGACATCATCGCCTGGCACAGCTACTCCTTTCCGAGCATGCGCATGGCCCGTATGTACGCTGTTATCCAATGCTCGGCTGTTGGGCCAATGCTGGGGCGACATGGCTCATGTGCCGACGGAGAGGGCTCTGTGTGCCCACTGCGACACATGTGCCATAAGTTCGGCACCACTGTTCTAGGGCAATCTGTTCATTGATTTCTTAGAGACATTTACCGACCCAGAAAATTGCTTAGCGTATGGAATGCCAGGGTGGTGTAGCGATTAAGAGCCTGGGACTGGGACTCAGATGATCTGGGTTTTAGTCACCGCTCAGCCATGGAGCCAGCTGGGTGACTTTGAGCCAGTCACAGACTCTCAGACCAACCTGTTTCACAGGGTTGTTGTGTGGATAAGAATGAGGAGAATGATGTCAGTCATTCTGAGTTCTTATAATGTAAAAATGCAGAATATAAATTGAATAAATAAATATTAAATACATAAATATCTCCAAGGACTTGCCTGGTTTTGCCATTGGATGTATACTTCTGCAGTTTTGTGGGGGGGGGGGCTGCTCCTGAAGCTTCCTCTGTGACGTGAGGACAAGGTGGCTCCAATGTAACACAGTGTCTTTGACCAGCTTCAATTGGTGGCCCACCTACAACCTGTATGGGCAAGAGATAACCTGACTCCAGTAGTCTACGTTCTGGTAACTGCCAAGTTAGATTATTGCAATATGCATTATATGGGGCTGCCCCTATAGCACGGGTCCTCAAATTACAGCCCGGGGGCTGGATCTGGCCCACCATGGCCATTTATCCAGCCCACCTCAGAGGTTTTCAATGTGCCACGCGTGCGGCCTCGGTGGCAGCTTGCTCGCAAGATCATTTTGCACTCACTCGGAGAAAACCATCTCCAAGCAAGCAAGTTGCTCCATCATGCCCCCGCTGCTGCATCGTGGCACGTGTCCGCCCCCGCCTTGCCTCCGCTGCCCTCGTCACACCTGCGCGCACTGCCCCCCCGCCTCAGTGTGTGCGCCCCACCCACTCCCGCGCCGGCCCGCACACCCCACCGGCACCACCTTCCCGGCCCACACCCCGCACCAGCACCTTTCAACTGGCCCCCTGGTGAAAAAGTTTGAGGACCCCTGCCCTATAGACTGGAGAAGCCGCATCTTGTTCCAAATGTGGGAGCCAGATTAATAACTCAGACCAGAAGAACTGAACATACAAGACAAATTCTGGCCCATTTGCACTGGCTGCCTCTGTGTTTCAAGACCACTTCAAGGTACTAGTTTTAACCTATAAAGCCCAGGTGTCTCACGACTACAATACCTGACCAAATGCTTCTCCTGACTTAATTGATTCAGGCACTACAATCTACATCTGAGGCATTCCTCTGCTTCCAGTCTTCTTGGTACCAGGTTAATAGGGTCCTCTAGTGGCATATGATTGGATATGTCTGCAGTTTAAGAGCTTTATTTATTTATTTCCATTTCTATGCCATCCCACAACCTGAAGATTCTCTGGGCGGTTTTACTGAAATTGCTTTAGCTGTTTTAAATTTTGTATATTGACATTTTAAGCTGTGTTTTATGGTATGTATATTTTATGCTGTGTATTTTGTTTCTGTGTTTTGTATTTTGAGGATTGCTGTGAACAGGCCAGGGAGTTCAGCTATTAGGTACTATAGAAATTAAGTAATTATTATAATACAGCATAACTGAATAGTAATATTTCTTTCAGAGTTTAACATTTGAAAGAAGTAGGCATTGTTTTACCTTACCCTGCACAGAGGAGAAGACCAAAATTTTCCATTCCATTTGCAATGTGTAATAGTCAGTAGTAAATAAACTTAAACTTTGTAGTAAGGTTCCAATTCCAAAATAAGGTTCCGATTCCAAAAGAACTGATCCAGTTCTGCCCCAGATTAATAGTAACATTCTCTGTTGTTGCCTGTCTTAGGGGAGACCTTCAGTGGAATGCAGGAGAGAAGAAGTTAACAGGAGGAGCCAACTGGCAACCAAAAGTAGCACCTGCAACATGGTCAACTGGCGTTCCTCCAAGTGGCCCATTGGTGCGTTGTGTTACTGAATGTTTTATATTTATGGAGTATTACATATTGTCAGATGTATGCAATTGATACAGTGCATATGAGTGTGGATATGAGAGATATAGCATACATTGCATAGGTGATATATTGGGAAACTAAGATTGCACCAATAAATTCTGCAACAAGCAAGAGTTTTGTCTTCTTAGAAACATTAGTCTTTTAGCTTAACTGCGCAAAACCTGATGTCTATTTTCACAATGTTAGAAAGTGTTTTTAGGAAATGGGTATCCCATCCTGCTATTGTTTAAATTAGTTTATTATCTTATGTTTTAGCAGAATAACACTTCCTTAGTCCTCAACTGACAGTCTGTTTTGAATTTATGTTTATTGTGCCATTAGTGTAACTTCTCATAAGCACTTCTTTTCAAGGTTTGGCTGTTGCTACAGCTAATGATAATATGAAACATGGTCAGCTACTACAAATGGTAAAACTATGTGCAAGTTTTGCCTGTGATTAAATGTAGTAGTTCAAATAAAAATACTCATGCAATTGAGTATAGTGTTCTCTTGTACAACTTGATTATCTTTCAGCAAAGAAAAAAAGTGGTATCCAATGAGGCACTGATATTTTGTGGTACACTGGTGCCCTTTTGCAAGCTGTGCTGTCAGCACTTGTGTAACAGAATTTAGTTCTTCTGGGAGCAACCCAAAATGAGTGGCAACAGTCATTCCTGTAATGGGGCATTAGAACTCATATAAGGTAGTTCCACTGACCAATTCCAATCCAGATATGAGTGTTTCTACTCATGATAGAGTCTCTCTAGCAAACACTCAAACTTCATTTTGTAAGCCATGGATCCTGCTCGCACGGTGGAATTGGTGTGAGAAGAGAATTGAGGTACACTATTCTGAAAAAGTTGCATGCTTTGAATATATAACTCAGTTTTTAATTATTTTTTTCCTTACCAGAAAAGTTGGACGGTTTTTCTTTATGTAAGTAGCCTTTCAGTATAAAGGCTTACTAACTAAGACACTTGGCTACTAAACTAATAAAAATGGGACCATTCTCTGTCTTTACAACTGGCTTAAGGCTGGCTAAACTTTCAGTGCTGTTGGTTTTTACATGTATTGGATGAAGTAATATTACAGTCCCTTTTAGACATTGTAAAAGGATATTCATGCTTTTAATACAGTGGAAGAGAACAACTGGAATGTTCACTAATCTGTTTCCATGTTAATTTAACTTACTTATATTTTAACTCCTTACAAACAAATTAGGCTGTAACCCTACATCTGCTTATCTGGAAGTAATCCCCACTGCATTCATTTGGGTTTACTACTGAATATAAATGCCAATGATTGTGCTATTGCAGTATTAAACTGAAAAATCAGACAAGTGGTTGGATTCAGATTAATTGCAGATAGTGCCTGTTGAAATCAATAGGACTCAAGTTATTCCCAACTTGTCATTTTTTAATATTTTAGACTAAACAAGTTTATGAAAATATATAATCATATATTTTAATTTTCATGTTATAATGGTCATGTTATTGATACAATTCTTGAGTTGACTAAAAACATTTTATAAAATAATTATAAAAATGAGTCTGAATTCAACCCAATGTGTGTAATTAAGCATGCTTTGACAATGGTTTTGATTGTTTGTATTTGTCTGCAGAACATAGAAGTAAAACATGCAGTTGGAAAGCCAAGTTGGCATGGGGCTTAATGTGGAATGTGACTTCAAATAAACCTTAGCTCATTTAGAAGTGGCAATGCTCTGAGCCACTTCTTTGCCTTGATGGTACATGCATTGATTCTCTTGCCACCATCAGCAATTCTGCAAGGCATACAGAGCCTATGTGCCTTTGATGTGCACCAGATAAGTTCAAATAAATACGGAGAGATTGGGAGCAAGGCCATTCCAGATACCTCTACCTCCCAGTTCAGCACATGCATGAAATGGTGAAAAGGTCCAGATGAATGTCTCAGATGAATATGCCTTTTAATTGTCATAGTTAATGCTTTGATCCAGAAACTGTTAGGTTTATAGCTGGTGAATCTAGTGCTCAAGTGAGAACAAGTCTACTGCATTGAAACTCTGTTACACACCTGCAACTCTTGGTGTAGAGAGGAGCTGCTGGAGTTTGTCCAGTGCTAGGGAACATCATACCCAATAACACTGTCCTTGAGGAGCTTTCTTTGGACTTAATTGGCCAGCAGCTGAGTTGTCTTGAAAATTTCTGGAACTACCTAGAGTCCTATATGAATCTTGACATGTTGCATAATGTTTGATCATGCAGTCAGTAGAAAAAATAAGTTTCCAAGTGGCTGTGTGTGAGATAGAAAGAATAACTAACAAAACTAAATGTTTTCCACATTAGGTATTGGTGTGCAGAACAGGTCTAGGTGTGTCACAACATCTGACAAACTGAAGGGTGCGATCCTATGCACGTGTAGACAAAAAATGTCTCACAGTTCCCAATGTCCTCTAGCCAGCTTGGCTGTCTGGAGGAATGCTGATAGCTGAAGGGCTTTTTCTGCCTAAAACATGCATTGGATTGTCCACTAAGTTGGTTATTTGCAGCATGATAGCATATAACAAAATTCATTTGTTTTACATTAACTTTGGCAGAATAAGAACATGGGAAAATCAACTTTGGTATTGGGTGTTGAACAATAACTTTATTCTGAAATTAAGCTCCAGGGCTTTTAACAGTATCATACCCCATAGAAGTTCTAATCAGTTGGTGGTGTGTTGATTATTTTGGTTCCTAGACAGGATCCGTGCCTCCAGCAGGTGCCGTTCCGCCTACATCAGGTGCTGCTCCTGCACAGCCTGGATCAGGATTTGGAATGGTGAGTGAAACATTTCAACTAATAGCAGTTTTCTGCTTGCCTTTTTAGAAATAACTGACCGAGCATAATGCCAGGAAGGATGACCACCACCTGCCACTTCTCCCATTGACCTTTGCTTCCTTTTAGAGTTACTTCTCACCAAGACATTATATCTTGCCCTTAAAAACAGTAGTCAGCAATTCCACAATGGGAAAAACAGAAGTCACCTATTATTTATATGCAAGTTTGTGTAAGTTGGCTAGTTTACACTGGAAAGGACTGGAAAGAATAAAAGACTGTGCAGCTACTTGAGCTTTGTCCCATCAGCTGGAAGCCACCATCCCGTGCCCAGTACATGCTGCTTCTGAGATTTCTTTGAGAATGTCCCACACTTTGAGGCTTATCTTTGGAATCCTGGGGGAGCTACAAGCATGTTCTTTTCAGACAGGGAGTCTCTGACAGCAAGAAATTTTCTTCTTGCTACTGTAGAATACAAATGCCAACTGCAGGGCTTTGCCAGCCCATAATATAAGTTAATGCATTCTAGTTGAAGAGGCTGTAGAGGGGGATGGAATTAATTCTCAGACAATTCCCGTCTGAACTCTGATGCACGAATCAGATTGTGCCTTCCCAAAAGGATGTAGCACTGCAGTGCCAGCTTTGCAAAGATAGATAAGGCAAAGACTCCTCTTGTTTATAATGCACATGCCATTAATCCTTCTCACATGCTTTTCAGCAGCCTCCAGGAGCTGGTGTCCCAATGATGCCACAGCAACCTGTCATGTATGGACAGCCTATGATGAGACCACCATTTGGAGCAGCTGCAGGACCTGGTGCACAAGTAAGAGTGAACCATTTCCTCTCGACAGTTCAAACAAATATAAAGCATAAGGTTATTTGACTTGAACCCTCTGATGTTGCCGTACAGCCCTCTGTATTATCGGCAATTACCTTTTTCAGCCAATTGGGACATTTGAAATAATAATCATAAACATACAAGTACATATTACAGGTACAGGAAGTCCACTACATATGAACCTTCGAATTGTGAACTTTCAAAGATGCAAATGTGTATTTGCATGTCCAATCACATAAGTTTTTTTTTTCTTTTTAACTGTAAGTTCTCCTACCTCCACCCTAAAGATAATCGAGCATTTCTCTGAGAGAATTAGCCGCCTCTCCCTGCTCAGGAAAACATGCCGCATTTCTTGTGAAGATTGAAGTGTAGAGAGCGGTTTCTCCCCTTGTTGAAATGAGAGTTGGAGGCTGCTGTTTGCCCATGCAAAATGAACAGGCCTGTCTTAGCAGCACCAGCACGGGCTTCTCTGAACAAGTGGCTTCACGGTCGCTGAAAATTTGGTTCCAGAGAGGAGATGGTAGCAGTAAAAGAAAGCACCTTTGCACGCAGCTCCCGAATGGTCAGGAGAAATGAAATGAGGGGAGAACATGGATGGGAGAGAGGTTGCGTCTGCTTAATCCCCATTGCATCTTAATTTTGCTTGTATTAGGGTCCTAATATTTATCATTCCATTATTCTAATGCTCACTCCTTCACTCCTTTTTTGCTTTGTGTATCTTTCTCTGTTAAGCTTTCTCCAAGTCCTACACCAGCCACTCAGAGTCCCAAGAAACCTCCAACAAAGGACCCATTAGCAGATCTTAACATCAAAGATTTCTTATGAACTATTTAAGGTATGGAATTCCCTCTTACATTCTTCACTTGTAATATAGCCAACCTTACTCACACTCTGGTATTTCACAGTTGACTATTTAAAGTTCATTCTAGTTTGGAAGGTTTTAGTACTCTCCTGAATTTCCTTGAGGTTTTTTTATTATTTTTTTTGCTGCAAAAGTGATGTTAAAGTGCATATGACAATGCTCATTAATGAAATCACACCTTCCTTTCTCCTTTCATACATTTTTCTACACCTGGACAACCATTGTTACCCTGTGCACTTTGCTTTCTCATGGTAGGATATAACTCTAGATGAGTCTTATGGCTAAGGGAGCAGCATCTAAGTCTAAAAATAATAATGTGCATTCCATTGGAAGTACTCTTCTGTGGATCTTGTAGCTCTCTGCAGCATTACCTTCAGCCTGGGTACCTCAGTAATGGTACTATGTATCTCTTTCTAGATGTTAACATGATTGTTTTCAAACCAAAAGTGCATTATAGACAACACAAAAGCCGCACTAAGGCAAGAGTCTCAGCATAAGCCAGTAGCTGCTAAAGATTAAAAGACCTGGGCAGATAAGCAGGTCTTGATCTGTGGCTGAAAAAGTAGTCAAACTTGACTCCAACTGCCATTTTTTTCTGCCCCATTGCTGAAAAAGCACAGAGGGTTGTTCTTTGCACATACAAATACCTGCATGAACCGTCTGTAATGCATATGAAATTGTGACCATGTTGGCAATTCCCCAAGTTCTTTTTCACAACATGAACAGGATCTTCAACCTGGATAAGTATCTTACCCAGATGTTGTTCACAGAGGGAGAAGTGTAATCATGAACGTGTGTGAGGCCCCTCTATAGATATATTTGTTATTTATTATAATACTTTTGACCACTTGATATATTATAATCCTTTACAGTTCATTATAAAATACAAGGAAACAAGATAAAACACGAAGCAGCATAAGCAGTAGAACAGATTAGTAACAGAATCTTACTAATGACAGGGAAGCCTGTGTGAACAAAAAGCCTGTGTTTTCAAGAGGGCTTAAAACTTTTCCAGCTTCACATGGGGAGAGTCTTCCAAATGATGGGGCCACCCCCAAGGAGGCCTGCTTACAAGCAGTGCCTGGAAATGTTCCATTGCCCTCACAATCACTAATAAGGTGTTTTCAGAAGAGATCGGGGTTAACTTGCTTTGTACATGTGTGTGCGTGTGTGTTAATTTTTATTGTGAGTTTCAAACATCAAAGCCAAATTAAAAAGTGTTTCAATTTAAAAACAAAATTTGAGTGATTCTGAATGCGAGTATGCATGTATGTGTATAGTATGTGTGCATGCATATTTGAGTTGGCCATCTTGTGGAAAAAAGTATTTTAAACAGCCAATGGAAATAAAGATGCATTTCTGCCTAGTACATGCACTTCTCCATCTTCTAGCCCAGATTTCCATAACCTGGTGCTCTTCAGGTGTTTTAAACTTCAAGTCCCATCAGCCTGAAGCACCATGGCTATCATAATGGACTATGTAAGCTGTCATCTAAGACCTGAGAGGACACCAGGTTGGAGAAGGTTGTTGTAAGCCTTCTGACTAGTCATATCATGAAACTAAGTTCAAATACCCGTCATTTGCTCTCTCCAATTATTTTTTCTTCTTTTCACAACGCTAGTTTTCTGACAGGATAACCGAAGATGCAAGTTTGGAATCTACAAACAAGAATTTTGCCGCTCAGAGTTTCCAAGTGAGCCACGATGACCAAACCCAGTGATTACTCAGACTTCTCTCCTAATTCCAAAACGTGTAGCACAGCTGTGAAAGTGAACCTTAGGAATGTGTACTCTCTTAGTTGTTATCCCTCTCTCTCTCTCTCTCTCTCTCGCTCTCTCTCTCTCAGTTTGTGTACTTGCATTATTATTTATGTGTTTTACAACTTAAACATTGGATGTATGTTTCTGATGCCTTCTTAGTGCTTTTCTGAACCTATCCAATAGGGACAGATTACGCAGCTGTTGTGTGGTGAGCCATTTGGAGCGATGTGTCTGTGTTTCTGGAGGTCTCGATGTAAATAACTTTGGCAAACCTTCTAAAAGTTTCCCTCTCAAATCCAGTTTCTCATGTATATCTGTTATACCAAACGATCATGTGATGATATTGGTTAGTAACAAAAGCACTCTGAATCCTACAAACGCTCTTCATGTGGAATACATTTTTCTCCCAATGCAGGATTCTCAATTTGTTGTGGGATGTTTTATTTTTGTGGCACTGTACATGTTACATTAAATTATAATTTAAAGTAATATAAAGCAAAACTCCCTTTTAACATGTCTTCTATCAAGTTGCTTTGTGAACAATTATACCCTTCTTGGGGGAAAAAAACCTTAACATGTTTCTTTTAAAAATATTTGTGGATCTTTTATTTTCATTTTAAGAACAGCTTATTTATCGGCTCTTGCTTTAAATGCACTGAAGATAAGTAAAGGGTGTGTTTATTTCCATGTAGCTGGGAAAAAACAGCTGTAGAAAGGCAGACATGGTGAGAATTGTCAGACTGACCAGGCGTGTTGATTATCAAGGCTAATCAGTGTGACTGGCAAATCATGGAAAACCTATTTGTATTTTTTATCCAGCCTTTACCTAAATCTGTTAGTTTGGTGCTTCTATGTATATGCCTTAGACTAGTGTTCTTCCATCCCCATACAGCACTGTATTTTCCATCTGTGATTAGAAGCCACACTAAACTGGAGAACTGCACCCTTTACTGTAAGCAACAAACATGTTCTTTGAACATTTTAGTTCCTTCCCTCATACTGTTTGTGCTGATGGCTTGGCTTAAGATTTTGATTCCTTAATAAGGTCACTGTTGATCAGTGTTACAAGTGGCTTGGCAGCTCTTTGTAAAAGCATATTAGGTTGGAAAGATGTTCACCTGAGTCTTTCAAATTAACTATTTAATCAATATATGGTACCATTTTTAAAAAGTGGCTGTATCTGAATTTGTTGTGGGGATAACATACACTGTAATGACAGAGAGTTAGAGAGAGAATTTCAAAGTGGGTTTTCTTTGTATTTTGGTTTGAGAAAAACCCAGTGCATGTATACCCTCTGAGATGCAATAAAACACCTTGATCAAAGTAAGTTCAAACACAAAAGTCGTCTCCTTTAATTTCATAAGCAGTTGCCCAGAATGAGCGATGTTGTGCCTATAATAGGAATAAAATAGCTGCAGGACAGATTTGATGTTCTTGATCAAAGCTGTGGATATTCTGCTGTTTGGTTCTAAAACTGAGTTAAGTCTGATCCAACATACATCAAATTTTCATCCTAATTGTCTCATGTTTTAATTATGGTTAGAGAATTCTCTGAATTGCTGTCAAAAATGCTATGATTGTCAGTGCGATCATATGGACTTTTACACAGGATTTCTACTGAGGTGTTTCTGTGTTGCACTAAGTCAGGATGGGTTGGTTGTTCACTGACAGTCCAGCTTGTTCTCCCGGGCTTCTTCCTCAGCCCTTCCGCTGGCTCCCACAGGTATCCCAACTGCCTTTGCAGCAGGATCTGTCTTGTCTCCTTGCAGCAGCCCACTTTTGTTTGCCACCCCTTTTGTTCCACCACCTTTGTTTTCTTATTTACTTTGGGGTGCTTTGGGAACATGCAGATGTATTTGCAATGTTTACATTATTTTCCAGTTTTTTGGCACTTTTCATTGTGTGGTGAGTCATTTGAAGCATTATTTCTGTGTTTCTGGAGATCTCAGTGTAAATAACTTTGGCAAACCCTCTAATTTTTCCCCTCTCAAATCCTTGTATGGTCTCAAAAGGAGCTCCAAAAGACAAGGCCATTCCTTTGTACTATTGCAAAGGAAATAATAGTGGGAGAAGGGAGGTACGCAGTAGGGCAGTTCAAAAGCACCAAAAGTGGAGATCAAAGGCAAATAGGGTAAGAGCACCAAAAGTGGTGCTGCGGGGGGGGGGGGGGTCAATATCTTCCTTTTGATGATGTAATGCTCTTGCCACCTTGTAAGCAGAGTGCTGGACTGGAGAGACATCAGGTCTGATCCAGCATGGATGTTCTTAACTTCTTCATTATTACTGCTGTTACTGTGTATGTTCTGACTGACAACGGCTTACCGGGATCTGGGAAATACTATATTTACTAATACTGAGATTTTTGACTGGAGATTTCAGGGTTTAAATTGAAGACACACCAAACCTGAGTGCTTCACTAAGGCATGATCTGTCCTCTGCATGAAGTTTCTGTGGTCGTTTTTTTATGTACCTTGTGGGTTCCCTCTCAGCCAGTCTTTGTAAAGAAGAAGTGAGATCACAGTTCAGTGGAAAAGCACATGCTTCACATGTAGAATGCCCCATCTGACATACACGCATTAACACTTGCCTGTGCTTGAGAGGAGTCCTCAAAGCAAAACTTCTGCTAGGTCATAAATTCAACCTCACATTCCTTGGATTGTTCCTGCAAATTTGGAGGTTGCACCATTGTGCTATGTAGGAGGTGCATGTCGCTAGGTCCTGAAAGAACAATGGCCCTACCATTGTCCCAGGGGGTTTCTGACCATGTGACCAGAGCACCAGTTTGTCACCATAGCATCGCAGATATCCTGCTGCTTTAAGCAAATCATGGGGCACTTAGGATCAGTCCAGGTAGCAAGAAGAAAACAGAACTGTGCTTTAAGTCATTCAGGATCCAGGCTGAGCATTAGGCACAATACCTGTAAGGTAGTTCAGCAGTCATGTGGAGCAAGCTGGTATTATTTTCAAACAACTGGGTGATTTGGGAGCCTGATACTTTTGAACTTTGAATATGTTGATTCTCTGTCCAAAGGAAAGTTCCCTTAATTTCAAATGTGGCTTAGCTTCCATGTATTCATACAAATGATTGACAGCTTAATCCAGATACTTCTAAATGGTGCAGCTGTTTTAAAAATTCTGAGAAAGAAGAAATTATTGTAGAATTCTTGGAGGCTTTTGTTTAATCCTTTTGGTCAAGTCTGGACATGTCCCAGTTTCATTATCTGGAATAACTGCAAGGGTTGAGAGTGGCGAGCTTCTTAGCATACCACTGTTTTAATCCTGAGATTAACTGTTGAGATATATAGCTGGGGCCGTGCTTTGTAAATTCTGGATTTTGGCATGCTTTGGTGCATCATACAATAAGGGTTCGTTGATTTTCATTGTGCACATGTTCACACGTGTATGTGTTCCAGCAGGCATTTCCTTTAAGAGGTAGACTTATTTTGTCCTTCATTTGTCACACTATCAAGAGAGATATTACTACCACTCTATACAACTCTGGTGCGCCCACAACTGGAGTATTGTGTCCAGTTTTGGGCCCTCGTTACAGGAAGGATATAGCCAGGTTAGAATTAGTACAATGTAGGGCCACAAGGTTGGTGGCCGGTTTGCAGGGAAAGCCATATGAGGCAAGACTGAGGGAACTGGGTTTTTTCAGCCTGGAGAAGAGAGTCCAAGGGGATCTGTTGGCGACATACAGGTGTGTGAGGGTGTCACACGAAGGTGGGTAGAGACCTGTTCTCCCCTGCAGAGGGGGGCAGGATGCACTCCAGTGGAGTGAAGCTCAGGGAACCAAGGTTCAACTTGGATGCCAGGAAGTACTTCTTGACAGCTAGGACCCCAAGGGTATGAAATGGCTTCCACGGGAGGTGGTTGAGGCCCCATCGGTGAGGGTGTCCAAGGATAGGCTAGACCTGCACATAGTAGGCATGTCGTGAGTGGAGGAAGCTGGAGCCGGGGGTCAGACTAGATGGCCCAGGAGGCCCCTTCTGACTTGCTTGTTTCTATGTTTCTATGCTACTTACTACATGCTACTTAACATTTAAAAGGAAAAATAACAAACTTCTCCAGTGTTGATGACTGATGTGACATTCTTGTTGTTGAAGGTAAAAAGGATAGGACTTCAAAGTGAACAAATGGATGAGAGTGTTTACAAGTGCAAAACATTTGAGAAAGCACTGAAAACAGGAAAACAGATTTTAGTAAGCAAGGCTGCCCTCTGCTGGATACATAATTTTTTAAAAAATCAATACAGCTAAGATGCAGCTGTGTAGTATGCTGCAATTCTTTGCATCACATTTCAGTTTTACTGGTCTTTTCTTCCATGAAGCTTTCTTCATAGATGACATACTAGTATGACCAGGTAGTCTAGAGCCAGCAGGTGGCAGCCTGAATTTTCTGTTAGAAGTTAGTTGTATATAGAGTACTCATGTGTGTTGTCTCAGAAGCTCACTCAGGCTTTCTTCCTAAATAAATTTGAAAACGGTTATAACTTTTTGTTCTTGTCTGTTAAGATCAGGCCTTCTCAATGATGCCATTGTATGGGATATGGTGATAAATGGAACATGTAAACATGCCATTATCTGTTCCTGTTGTAGGATAATCGGAGAATACAGAATGCCCCACATCTATGTGCAGGTAATACTAGTTTAAATCATAAGGATTTTAGGAAGTCTCACGGGCCACAATTCAGAGAAAAGTCTGCAAACAATTCTAATAAATACAATATGGGCTTGTAGCACAAAGTACCTTTTAGAATGCAGCAGTTGTATACAGACATAAATATGTAATAGTAAAAATTGCTAAATCCTAAAGAACTTAGGACAGCAAGAGCACTAACTCTCATCCCTACCTGGAGTACCCACACAGGGATAAGGAATCAAGACTGTGCAAAGCAAAAGGTATTACTTCGAATACGTGCAAAATCATTTTTGTTGAGGCCAAGCAAAGTTTCCTCCAAGATATGCTCCTTGCAGAATATCGGAGTTTTCATCAAATAGTTTGAGTGGTTCAGTGCTGTGGCAAGAGTTCATACAGCTTAGCAGTTTGTGTATATTTCAGAATCTGGATTTTGTGGGCAGTATCACCATAAGTTAATACCATGGTTTACTTTATTCTACCCTGTAATTTGAGTATGGTTTTAAATTTTTAATGCTTATTTTTGGCTTTGCCAGTAGCTAAAAGATGGATTAGGTTTGTATTGAGGTATTTTTTAAAAAGCTGTTAAAGGAGACATGGGACTTGCCAGCATATTACTTACAAGCTTAGAATTCTCCATCCTTTTTTTGGAACGGAGCATGGTTCCTGAAATGTGGCATATTAAATTTATTTCTTTGTGACTCCCGCACACCAAAGAGAACTGAAAGATACAGATGAGTAGCTCAGGTTCTTTTCTCAGCAGAGATATTTGGGTTGTGTGAAAGGATAAATTAGTGTGATAAATATTCATTGTTGTCTTTCCATAGTTTTACCCAGGTTAGGTTATGCAGATTTCTGTTTGAATATGCACTGGAATAAATGAGTGCTTTCCTCTTTGTCTTTGTGGTTTATTAATGTTCCAAGTTAGCTGGATATATCTGCACGTCACACTAAGCCACCTGGATGGGAGGCTTATTGCTTACTCCTGATGGGGGATCAGGGGATCACTAGTTTTGCAGCTTCCTATGCAGTTTTCATCTCTCAGCCCATCCCAGTAATTGAACCTGCTTCTAGCACTTCTCACAGGGAGCTTTGTGGAAGAAATCTCTACTTGTTTATTCCCTACATCAGCACCCTTTCTAGTTTGCTAGTATTGCTGACTGATGAGGGAGACTCCCCCCACCTGCATCAGATCAAAAAAGGAAATGGGAACATGGTCACAAGTTGTTGTTGTTTTAAGAAAGGCAGATTTACACAAGAGTGAAACACCTGTTGTCCTCTATTTGACCAAGCATAATCCTTTCTTGCCAGTGTGTCTCATTTCAGCACTTTCCATAGTAAAGTAAGAACATCTATGGGGCAGTGTTCACTATTTTTCCTGCTATTCAATTTGAACCATTTACTACCACCCTGCCATGGATTTTTTGTATTTCTTCTGATTTTGCTCACTGTTTTCCACTCAGCATATACATCTAACAGATGGTGGTGGCCAGCGAAGCAGGAAGGACCAGCAGGAAGGTGACAGAATTGAAAGCAGCTTTGGGAGCAGTTATGCTTACCTCACCCTAATATTAAGCAGCCTTTAATAATAAATGGTGTTGTGTCTGTTCTGCATTTGGTCTGCTGTGGTTGCTGGCTGAAAAAGGAAACTCACACCCCCTCCCAGCAGATTGCAGAAAGCCCCCCCCCCCCCGCGCTTCTTTAAGAGCATGGGAATGTGGTCATTCTTTTAAAAAAAGTTCAGGCTCCTACACAGTATTACCAGAGTACCTCCCCACTACTGAGTCCAGTAACCCTTCTTGCCAATTTCATCCTTTCAGCACTTTTCCAACAAAACTCTCACCATTCTGTATGATATCACAAAAGGGAAATAAAAGCAGTAGAATGGAGCAGGAAATGATGCAAATCTGATAGCAAAGAAGCAAAAGTGGGGATAAATTGTACAAATCTCATGGCAGGGCAGTAAAACACATTGGGGAATTATGCCAAATTCCTAGCAGCACTTGTGGAGGAGCAAAAAAAGAAAGAAACCAGAATACATTCCATCCTGGGGCTAATGAGAGATGAAGGAGAAAGGTGACAGAAACAGTAAGATTGCAGGGAGTGGTAAGGGCTTTTGCCACTCTTACTGTGAGCATTCTAGTCATTCCAACAATCTACTAAAAATCACCATGCCAACTTCAGAACCCTGAGGACAAGCCAATAGACCTACTAAAGCCCACGGCAGGGTAGCTTGCTTGTGCAAATTTATCCCCAGTGGAACAACTGCTTTCAATTTGGACATCAAGCTAAACCAGTCTACCACCACCCTTGACAACAAATTACTCGTTAATTGTGTTATCATGCTGTTTGCACAGCTAAAGGCAGCTATTCAACGGTCAGATTTTTTGCTCTCCTCTTTCCCTTTGCAAGGAAAGGTTCCCATCATTTCACAGTAAGGAAAACCCCATTTCATATCTGTGGGTGGGGCTGCATTAGAATTGATATAAACAAGCTGCTATGGATGAAAAAAAATCTACATGAGACCAACAATGTGAGATGCAACCATGTCTTGTGTTAGTTCAAAAATGATGTGAAAGTAACCAAGCATGCTAACTAAGGTGATGTAAAAACCAATCCTGTTGCAATGCATGGGAAGAGGTGATTAATAAAATTGTGAGATGAGACAGTAATCTAATAAACTAGCACTGACCAATTGTTCTGAAAGCAGACAGAATAGGAAAGAGGCCTTACCCATTCTTCCACCAGCACAGACCAATTTCTTTTCTCTCTCCTCCGGGTCCAAGACTCCAGACTTGTCCTCTCTCCCCAGAACCCTTTACCCTTGTGGGCTGTTGTTGTTGTTTTGGCTATGCTTTCTGTTCCTTTTGCTCTTTTACCTCAGTGTGACCGACCCCCCCCCCCCCCAGCTTTGGTTGTTCACTCCCCTGCTCCATTGCTTTGCTGTTTCTCTCCCTTCCTAGCTCCCCCCTCCTTGTTCCCTCTCCTATCCTTTAGCTCTGCCATTTCTCCTGACACCTAGGCCCTGACCTTGTGCTTTCTCTCCCCATCCCCAGTGCACTTCACCATTTTTCCACCTTCTGGGCCACTTCCTGCTCTTTCCCCCTTCCTTCCTGTCCCCTTCTCTCTCTCCTGTTTACATGCACAGGCCCAGAGCGCCTTTCCAGGTGGATACAGCACACAGGGAGCAGAGTAGCTAGGACTGAGGTCGAGACACGAACTTGCTCGGGTAGGCCCCAATTTCACCACAAAAAAGAGTACTGGGGAAGGTGAATGGGGAAGGAATTGCAGTGAAAAACGTTTGTGAGATTGAAGGGAAGGGAAAGGTGGATGCATTTCTGAGAAGAGATGGATTTTGCCTTCTATGAAGCATGTATTTTGTTGTGATTCTGTGTGATCAAATGTGGATTGGCTTTTAGGTTTGTACCCAACCTCTGTTTGTACTCAGTTCCTTGGGAAAATTGCTTATCTGGCCAGGCCCCATGATTCTAACTCCCTGTGCTTGAACTTTTTGTAACAAACATTGCTGAGGCCTTGACCAGAAGAGCACCCCTTAAATTAAAGCATTTGTGTGTATTAATGTAACACTAGTGTGACAGAAGTTGTTCGGCTGAAGCAGCATCTTTAGCTGAGAAGAGAGTAGTTGGCACCTAACTTTGTACTTAACTGTCTGCTGCTAAGATAAACGTGGAACAAGGCAGACTTTCTCTAGCTAACAATGCGCAGAAGGCAGGATTGGTGTGTGGATGGGGACAGGTCAAAATGACTGATGACTGAGTTTGCTTAAAGGTAGAAAAACATTTGGACTGTGAATGGCTTGGGCTGGTCTCTTATGAAGGGCAAGATGGGTGCTGCGAATGCTCATGGCGCCTCAGAAACAAGTGTGAGTCGAGTGCTGTAGGGAGTTTTTAGAGCTCTGTGGTGAAGATCCATGGAGTATTTTCGACCGGATTGTTACTGGAGATGAAACTTGGGTTCATCACTATGACCCTGAAAGTAAGCAGGAGTCCATGTAGTGGCATAAAAAAGGTGCTGACCCTCCGAAAAAATTCAAAGTCACTCCATCGGCCGGAAAAATCATGGCCACAGTGTTTTGGGACTCAAAGGGAATTTTATTGATTGAGTACACGAAAAAAAGGTGAAACCATAAGGCAGCATCTTACACAACCACTCTGCGTAATTTAAGAGAAGCAATTAAAGAAAAGCGGGGAAAACTGACACGTTCACAGGGCACATGGTTCAAAGGCTGCTGTGCGAGACTGTGATTTCGAAGAAATAAAGCACCCACCCTATAGCCTGGACCTGGCCCCCAGTGATTACTACCTATTCCCAAATTTAAAAAGAGATCTTTGTGGAAAGTGATTTTCCGACGATGAAAAGCTCAAGGCGGCAATTAATGCACATTTTTTGGACAAGGAGGAAGGGTATTTTTTACAGGGAATTGAAAAGTTAATTTCTAGATGTAATAAGTGTATTGAAGTTATGGGGGATTACATTGAAAAATAAAAATTATTTCAATTTAGTATTCCTTTTTCTTCATGCTGATACCGAGAATACATTGAACGCCCCTCATACTTCTGCTTCATTGACTACGCTAAAGACTTTGATTGTGTGGATCACAACAAATTGTGACAAGTTCTTAAAGAGATGGGAGTACCAGACCATCTTATTTGTCTCTTGAGAAACCTCTATGTGGGTCAAGAAGCAACAGTGAGAACTGGACATGGAACTATTGATTGTCTCAAAATAGGCAAAGGAATATGGCAAGGCTGTGTACTGTCACCCTGCCTATTTAACTTAAATGCAGTGTACACCATGTGAAAGCCTGTTCACAATTAGAAACATAGAAACAGAGCGAGTCAGAAGGGGTCTCCTGGGCCATCTAGTCTGACCTCTGGCACCAGCCGGCTCTGCTCACGACTTGCCCACCATGTGCACGTCGATTGCCAGAAGAAATAGTAACAACCTCAGATACATAGACAATACCACTCTAATGGCAGAAAGTGAAGAGGAATTAAAGAGCCCCTTGATGAGGGTAGAAGAGGAAACTCAGCATTAAGAAAACTAAGATCATAGCATCTGGTCGTATCACTTCCTGGCAAATAGATGAGGAAGAAATGGAGGTACTGACAGATTTTATTTTCTTGGGCTCCAAGATCACCGCAGACAGTGACTGCAGCCAAGAAGTTAAAAGACGCTTGTCCTTGGAAGGAAAGCTATGGCAAATCTAGACAGCATACTAAAAAGCATATGCATCACCCTGCCAACAAACGTTTGTATAGTCAAAACCATGTTTTTCCCAGTTGTAATGTATGGCTGTGAGAGTTTGACCATAAGGAAAACTGAGCACTGAAGAATTGACACCTTTGAATTGTGGTGCTGGAGAAGACTCCTGAGAGTCCCATGGACCGCAAAGAAATAAAATCAGACAATCTTAATGGAAATCAACCCTGACTTTTCTTTAGAAAGTCTGATACTGAAGATGAAACTCAGATACTTTGGCTACCTAATGAGAAGGAAGGACTCACTGGAGAAGACCCTGATGCTGGGAATGATTAAAGGCAAAAGAGAAGGGGATGGCAGAGGTTGAGGTAGCTGGATGGGTTCACTGGAGAGGTGGGTGTGAGCTTGGGTGTACTCCATGGAATGGTTGAGGACAGGAAAACCTGGAGGAATGCTGTCCATGGGGTTGCGAAGAGTTGGGCATGACTTTGCAACTGAACAGAGAATTGTTACTGGTACTACTCATTATTTCTGTACTGTCCAGTAGTCAAAGCTCTCTGAACAGTTAACAAGAGTTATTGGGTTGGATCCAAATTTAGTCTTCTTTGGAATAGACTTACTGAAATAAATTTATTTATTTATTTTTATTTATTAAAACATTTTTATGCCGCCCCATTTGCCGAAGCCTCGGGGCGGCTTACAACAATAAATAAAAGTAATTATAATATAAATTACAATAAATATAAACATTAAAAATCCAAAAAATACAATATAAAATAAGCTGCCCTGGCCAGATAAGATCAAATAATACTAACAGTTAAAATGCCGCTTAAATAAAAAGGTCTTCGCCTGGCGCCGAAAAGCAAATAACGACGGCGCCAGGTGGACCTCTCTGGGGAGCGCAGTCCATAAATGGAATACAAGGCATACTTTTCCTAAATACAAGTTAATCAACTAGACAAGGTTCAAATATGTACCCTTGCAGAGTTTTCTTTTGACGGTATGTTTAGGTGACTTCCCAGGAAAAGACCCTGATGCTGGGAACGAAATGGGACCTAAATTAGTGAAAAGTTCCATTAATTTAAATAGGTCTACTCTAAGTATGACTACATTTAGCTCCAACATGTAGAGAAAACAGTTGTACAGCTAAGTACATATACACCTATTATTTATTTATTTATTTATTTAAAACATTTCTATGCCGCCCCATTGCAACAAAGCCTTGGGGCGGCTCACAACACATAAATACTAAAATTATACAATAAATAATACAATAAATAACACCTCCCCAGTGCATTCTCGGCTAAACCCCCCCCCCCAGTTAATAAATAATTAACAGTTAAAATAAGTTTTAAATAAAAAGGTCTTAGCCTGGCGCCGAAAAACAAATAACGACGGTGCCAGGCGGACTGCTCTGGGGAGCGCATTCCATAAATGGAATACAAGGCATACTTTTCCTAAATACAAGTTAATCAACTAGACAAGGTTCAAATATGTACCCTTGCAGAGTTTTCTTTTGGCGGTATGTTTAGGTGACTTCCCAGGAAAAGACCCTGATGCTGGGAACGATTGAAGGCAAAAGGAGAAGGGGACAACAGAGGTTGACATGGCTAGATGGGATCACTGAGGTGGTCATTGTGGACCTGGGTAGACTCCAAGGTGGAGGTCAGGAGAGGAATGTTGTCCATGGGTTCATGATGGGTCAGACACGACTTAGTGACTAAACACAACAAATGCAGATTGCTAAGGTTAGTGTGCCTATGTACAATTATTGTTGATATTTATATGCTTACAGTGATTTGAATCATGCGCTATCACACACACTGGGTAGGTTCACATGACAGAAGAAGCAATGGTGGTTCATTAACTTTTGTGGTCTGTTGTGTTGTTCAAATCCTTTCATGGTATGTTTGGTTTTGAGAAACAATGAACAAAAAGTCTTTTTTATAGTCTCTCACAGCCACAATTACTTGTTGTGTTGTCCAAACTGGAAAATACAATTCATCATGGTACTCAGGCCAGAACCATAGAGCCTCTTGGCAAGAGCAGCCTGTTGCTGCTGCCCTTGTCAAGTGACTAACCAGAGAGTGCCATTTGGCACAGCTGTCAGAAGTGTCTCTGTTCTTCTTGCTGCTGGAAGGCAATGCATGACTGCATACTGTAGCTCCCCCTCCCCTTACTGCCCCTCTTGTGTGAGCAGCAGGGCAAGAAGCAGCTGGCAGTGGGAGGGGTACCTTACCATCTACTTAACCCTTCTATTGTGCCTCGGGGCATCAGCCCTGTTTGTGCAGCAGTGACTTGAAAATTCTGCTTGTGATTGCATCATTCCTCCCTGCTGTGGCTCCTGGGATATTGCCTGGAAGACGGAGAGGAAAGAAAGCTGTGGTTGGGAAGAAAGTCACCATGCTGAGCCTGACTTTGTTTCAGGCAGATCCACACAAAACAGCATGCACTCTGGAAACTGTGTAATATTGCTTTTTGTGATGCATAAACCCAGCCGTTGACTTTACTGTGATCCTCACAAAGGCACAAGGTTGTGTGTTTCAACTGAATAACTGCATCAGGTCAAGCAGGTGACAAAGTCCTCCTTGCAACCACAATGTATCATTTCATTGCAGCTTCTGGAAGTCTTGTTCATAATAGCTATCTGCATGTGTGATTGGCCCAGTCCACAAACAAAAGAACTGGGATTGTAGGTAGGTGCTTATCTCTAGCAGTGAACACCTGCATGCAGAAAAAGCAAACTAGACCTATGAAACCTAAGAAATTGAATTATTTATAACTCCCCCCCCCCACTGCCCATTGGTCACAATCTTGTAAACTGCCCTGAGCACTTGAAGCAATAGGATGGGGTATAAATGCATTTAATAAATAAATAAATAAATAAATAAATAAATTTGGATCTTTCAGAATATTAGGAATGTCACTGTATCTTAATTCAAGGTTGATAGGTACCATGCTGTTTGTCTACACCAGCAAGTTGGGGACTTCACACCATTTTAATCCCTGCTTGATAGCTATGCAAGAGGGTTAGGGTTGTACATCCAGCTGATCAATTCTTTGTGCCTACCCACTTGATTGAGTGGGTAGGCACATGTCTGCTACTGGTGTGTTAGTGCTGGAACATTCATGGTGGTAACAACCAAGTAGGAAACATTTTTAGCTTCCAAATTGTACAATTCTTTTACTCTCCGTCCCAGATTTACACTTAGCCTGTTGAAATTTGCAGTCCTTCATGACCAAGCAATTCCAAAATACCATGCATCTTCACCAAAGGTATAGCATTAAGTACATCTCTGAAAGTGGACAGATGGTAGCTAACGACCACATTCTGTACTCTGCTGCAAAGTGGCAGTGGGACAGAAAATAAAGAGGCTTTCTTATTTATCTGAATGTTATTTAACTGAAATATAAAAGAGCATCATCCCACCTTTTAAAAACATATCTTGGTTAAAGAATGTTGCTTATGAACAACACGTAATTGCTTAAGCACAATTCCTTGAAATTACGTGCTTTGATCCTAGGAAAAAGAGCCTGTGGCTATAAATCCAGTAAGTGGTCATTGCTTTGTAGAAGATGCCTGCTGTGCACTTTCTTGTATAATTTAACATATTCTTTATGAAATTAGATTGTTTATCAGGAAGTCCATGGTTGCAGGCTCCAGCTACAAAATTAGTGTTCAGATTTAGCTGGAAAAGTAGTCTCCAAAATGAAACAGGCCCTTATTCTGCAGATGTTGCTTTGCCAGATACTAGCTGCCAAAAGGAACTGTCCACTGTGGTCTTGACATAGGCACAGTACATGGCTGCACCCGGCTCTTAGAAAGCCATGTTATTTCTGTCCAGACCAGCTGTCTGTAACTGATGTGGTTAGTGGAGTAGACACAGGGCCCAATTAGACTTCGCAAACTCTTGTGTGCCTACAATGTTGTCTCCACCTTGCATGTTAAAATTAAAGGCTGAATGTTCCAGTTTGGGATGCATACTGCAGTGAGCTTTCATCTGAGTAGCCTTGATGTGCACATGCACATGTAATGGTGCCTGATCACCAAGCCATAGTTTGGCAGCGGGGAGAGTCTTGTGGGCATATGTGCTTCTCCTTTCTTTCCTCTTGTGCAAAAAATATCTCTCTCGCAAGGCTAAGATTTCTTTTTTGGAACCATATTCTGTTGGTGAAGTATATAAGCCCGAACAGGGGACTGGAAGAACAATCACAGTATGCCATTCAGTTCCCTTCCTAGCAGCCATTTTACCTCTGCTTGCACACCCTGATGTTACCATCCTGACACAATATGAAAAGCGCCCAGGGCAGGTTGTTACCCACCATCACCCCTAGTCAAAAAAGGGGGTTGCATGACTGAAGAGGCTGGAAAGAAATGGATGGTGTTTTAGGACCATCTAGATGTCTTTTGTCTTTACAATACTCAGGTGCAAAATGTGCCATATAACAGTTTATCCATTTATTAAATTTATATCCCACCTTTCCATCAAAAATAGTGCTCAAGAAAGTGCAAATGCAATAGGTTCTTAATGATTTGCTGGGCTTTATGAAAGTATGAAAAGCTATATCCAGAATGCATCTAAAATAACCCCTGAAAAGCAGGCTGTAATTTATTACATTGAAAAAATGCTTGTCTTTACCACTCAACACACACACACATACACCCAAACTGTTTGAATGTTGTTTCTGATTTCAGTTTTTAGTTAATAAATCTTTACTGACTGCATTTTAATCCCACCTTTTCCTCAAAAGACTCAAAAACGTACTCTTTCTTCGCCTTTACTGCATTGATGTACAGTAGGCCCTGAGATGGTGGGTGGGTTCATAGGCTAAGTTAAGCCACCCTGCAAATAAGCAGTGATGAACTGCTTGTTTGTGGAATACTCCATGGCATGCCTGTCTGATGAGTGGGCTTGCTTTGGCTTGCCCTCCCCTCTTTCCTCCTTAGTCCTCCAACTGGGTCTGGCACATATCCCAGGGGACTTTGAGAAAGAGCCAATCTTGTCTCATCATCCCAGCCCTTGTCCTCCTCCAACTGCTACCCCTTTTCATTTCCCGGCTTTTCTTCGGTGTCTAAAAAAGTACAAATGGCATTGGTGGTGGTGCTGGATTTTTGCAAGTGCAATGCTTAGAGCTGTCTTCTGATATGAGTAGCTTTACCCGGTCTGTTGCACCTACCGGAGGGCACACACAAGTGGGGTAGGTAAGATGCATGGAAATAGGCAAAGCAAGACTGCTTATGGGAGACTGTTGGGTCAGGTAAAGAATTAATGTAGCAGAATGGACAAGTCTATCCAAACGAAATGCATTCTTCCACGGGCCTAAAATATATCCTTATCTCAAGTTTTGCCGTACACTTTTTTATAGGGATATATGGCAAGACATGAAGTAAATCTTCTAAAACACTGCATGTCTTATTCACTACAAATATTGTTCATAGTGCTTGTCCTCTTCTTTCCATTTCTTCCTCACTGAAATAAGATTACTTTCTGCTGAGCTTTATGCATTATTAATTTAATTTTGGGCAATCAATAGATTTTATTAAAAAAGGAAACATCGAAGTGAAATCTGATTGTACTCATTTTCAGATGAAGCTGGAAGAGCTAGTAGAACAAATTGATCCTAATGCTTGCTTTTGTAAGTTTAGTATATTTTTACAATATTTTCCACTCAGTCTCAGTCTCTTCCAAATATTGCAGTCAATAATTACAGTGAAAATTACAGCCAATAGGTTTATTTCAGTTCTCCGCATATCTAAAAGCAGTTTCATATGCTCCACTGTCTACAAAGAAATCGATGGCTAAGTAGGATTACAGTGAATGCTTACACACATCAACATTCAGCATAAAAACCTGCAGCTTTTGGAATCTGAAGTCTGCCCAGCTGGCCTTGCAGTTGTTGCTGTTGTTGTTATTTATTTATTTATTTATTTATTTAGAAAATTTGTAGGCCATCCATCAAAGACATCTCTGGACGGCTTACAATATTACTTCAAATCCTAAATAAAATAAACTATTCCACAACTGAGCATAAAACTAATCTATTTAAAATAAATTAAATAAATCTAATACAATTAAAACTACTTTATGTTAAAATAATGGTCAAATAAAAAGGTCTTGACCTGGTGCCGAAAAGCATATAATGACAGCACCGGGCAGACCTCTCTAGGGAGCGCATTCCATAGTCAGGGCACCACCGCAGAGAAAGCTCTTCTCTGAGAACTCTGTCTTCTGACCTCTTTCAAAGAGGGTTCCCGGAGGAGGACCTCTGCTGCCGATCTTAGTGGGTGGGACGGCATATAGGGAAAAAGGCGTTCCTTTAGGTATCCTGGTCCCAAGCTGTTTAGGGCATTATAGGTAATAACCAGCACCTTGAATTGAGCCTGGACTTTGATGGGAAGCCAGTGGAGCTGATAGAGGACTGGAGTTATGTGAGAATAACAACCAGTCCTCAACAGCATCCTGGCAGCTCTATTTTGCACCATCTGAAGTATCCGGACTGTCTTCAAGGGCAGCCCCACATAGAGCGTGTTACAGTAATCCAAGCAGGAAGTAACCAGAGTGTGTGTCACTGTTGCTGGGCAGTTCTCCTCCAGGTAAGGACGCAGCTGATGGATCAGCCGAAGCTGAAGGAAAGCACTCCTTGTCACTGCCATCACCTGGGCTTCCAGGGACAGCTTCGGGTCAAGGAGCGCTCCTCAGCTGCGGATCCTGTCCTTTAGAGGGAGTGCAACCCTGTCCGGGGCAGGGCCCAAGTCACTTACTCAGAAACTCAAATCACCTACCAACAGGACCTCCATCTTATCTGCATTGAGCTTCAGTTTATTGGCCCTCATCCAGCCCATTACCTTGGCCAGGCACCGGTTCAGGACAGCCACTGCCTCACCTGGATTAGTTGAAAAAGAGAGATGGAGCTGGTTGTCATCAGCATACTGATGACTCCACAGCCCAAACCTCCTGATGACCTCTCTCAGTGGTTTCATGTAGATGTTGAATAGCAAGGGGGACAAAATGGAGCCCTGCGGTATTCCATGGCAGAGTTGCCATGGCGCAGAGCCAAAGTCCCCCAGCATCATCTTCTGGAATCGGCCGGCACGGTAGGAAGGGAACCACTGCCAAGCAGTGCTTCCTACTCCCATTCCCACCAGCCTATCCAGAAGGATACCATGGTCAATGGCGTCAAAATCCGCTGAGAGGTCCAGGAGAACCAACAGGGACGCACTCCTCCTGGAGAACCAACAGGGATGCACAGGTCATCATACAGGGCAACCAAGGCAGATTCAGTACCATAACCGGGTCTGAAACCAGACTGAAATGGGTCCAGATAATCAGTTTCATCCAAGAGTACTTAGAGTTGTTCCGCTACCACCCGCTCCAACACCTTGCCCAGAAACGGGATGTTGGCCACCTGTCTGTAATTGGCAACCATCTCTGGATCCAGGAACGCCTTCTTTAGGACAGGCCTGATTACCACCTCCTTTAAAGAAGTGGGCACCCGGCCCTCCCTCAGTGAGGCATTGATGACCTCCTGGATCCAGGTACCGATCCCGTGTTTGGCTTTGCTAAGTAGTCAGGAAGGGCAAGGGTCAAGCAAGCAGGTGGTAGGACATACTTGTCCAAGCACCTTGTCCACATCATCAGGCCTCATTAACTGATACTCATCCAATAATGCTGGACCAGGCAGAGTAATTGGCGCCTCCCCTAAAGGAACTGTATCAACTGTGGAGTCCAGCTCGTGATGAATCTGAGTGATTTTCTCCTTGAAGTGCAGGGCAAAGTCATCACAGCAGGCAATCGATGGTGGCACAGGATCTTTTTTGGGGCCTGGATGTATTAGCCCATGTACCACTTGGAAAAGCTCTGCTGGACGGCACTGTGTGGAGGCAATGGGAGAAGAATTTCTTCTTTGCCGCCCTCACCGCCACAGCATTGGCTCGATGGTGAGCACGTAAGCGTGTTCAGATTCATCCCGTGATTTCCTCCACCTGCGCACTAGTCGTCTCCCAACCTGCTTCATCGCCCGTAATTCAGATGTGTACCATGGGGATGGACGGGCTCTGCCTGGCAGGAGAGGACGCTTAGGGGCGATCATGTCAATAGCTCTAGCCATTTCCTCATTCCACAGCTCAACCAGAGCATCAACAGGAGCTCCAGCTTTATCAACTGGAAAATCCCCAGAGTCCTCAGAAATCCATCTGGATCCATCCGGCTCTGAGGGCGGACCATCATAATAGGGTCTGCACCCTTACAGAGGGAAGGCCAGTCCGAACTCAAACCCCACAAGGAAGTGATCTGACCATAACAAGGGAGTCAGACGCAAATTTCTCACTTCCAGACCACCCTCTTCCTGTCCCGTCGAGAAAACCAGGTCCAGAGAGTGATCTCGTTCATGGGTTGGTCCATTGACATGTTGAGACAGCCCCATGGCCATCATGGAAGCCATGAAGTTCTAAGCCGCCCCAGTCAGAACAGTCTCGGCATGGATATTGGGGTCCCCCAGGACCAACATCCTGGGGGTCCTCAACACCAGGTCCAAGACAATCTCCGTCAGCTCAGGCAGGGAGTGTGATGGGCAGAAAGGTGCATGGTACACCAGCAGAATCCTTAATTTGTTTCGGTTGCCCACCTCCAGGTATAAGCACTCTAGGCCTGGTCTCGAGGGGACAGGAAGCCCTGTGAGGGAAATTACAGCTCGATGAACCAGAGTGAGCCCCCCTCTCCTCCCCTCAGGGCGTGGCTGGTGCTGGATTAGATACCCAAGCAGGCCCAGCTGAGAGAGGGTGACATCCCCATCCTCTCCCGCCCAGGTCTCTGTAATACAAGCCAGGTCAGCCCCCTCATCCACAATTAGGTCATGGATGAGGGATGTTTTATTATGGACCGACCTGGCATTTAGCAGCAGCACCATCAGGCCCAAGGGGCGGTTGATAAAGTTACCCGGAACCTTCCGGTTGGGGGAATAACTGGAAGAGGGGACAGATAGCAACCATCTGTTCCTCCTTCTGTGATGACTTGTTAATCCCCCAGTGCCATATCTTCCCCTGCCCAACACCACCCCAGTGGTGGCGCCCATGCGCTCCCCAGGCAACCCCATAAAACAGCAATAAAGCTAAGTCATGGAAAAAATAAAATACAATTAAAACCCTCCAACCCACCCCACTACAAAGACACAGAGTTTCTGGCCCGGCCCAGCCCCACACGACCCCAAATGACGATGCCCTTAGGCTGTCACCCTTTGGCTGTTGGCCCCTGGCTGTGGCCGGCAAGTTAAGCCTGCACCCCTTCCCTGCGCACTACTCCCAATCTGGCACAGCTGCCACCCACGCTGGGGGTGGTGGGGGAGGAGCAAGGGCAGGGCCCACGGAGGACTCACCGGTGCAGATGGAGGAGCCGTGAGCAAGCAGCGTTCCTGGTCCCGCGATGGCCGTCGGCTGGAGCAGCTGCGGAGGCGTCAGTGGGGCGCAGCGGTGTCTGCAGCGGCCGGTCAGTACACAGGCGGCGGCAGCAGTGGGCCTGTCCAGTTAGGCAGCAATGAGCTGTCCACCTCAAGCGATCGATGCCGGGAGGGAGCAGGAGTGACATGATGGCCAGATCTGTGTGCAACATGCCATTTGCCATGCCTTTCTTAAGTAATGTGCTCCGGTCAGGGCTGCTGCTCCATTGCCAGTGTTGAAGTAAAAGTCAACTGTTGCTCCAAGCAGCTTCTGTGGATCTTGTCTTTCTACTTGTCAGAAAAATGACATGGCCTGGCTTTGCCTGAAATAAATACTAAACATACCCTCTTAATGACTATTCTTAGCAACTGGAGACCTACTTCACTATCTGCACCTTCTTGTACCATTTTAATATTTTCCTTACTGCTAATTCTGCTAGACAAAGTTGCTGATGGCAAGAAGTAAAAGTAAAAAGGTGCATTGCTCTCATTGAATATTATTTGCTATTTGAATATGATGCAATAAATCTTTGGGCAAAAGTTTAGTGAAAGAGGATTGGAATCAGGATTGGGCAAAAGTTTAAAGATAATGAGAATCAGGATGTTGGCTCAGAAAGCTCGCAGAATTGCCAAAGGCTCAGAGAGCCAGCATGGCAGCAGTGTCAGATGAGAGAATAAAATGGGCAAGAGGTTCAGTAGAAGAGCAGAGACAGAAAGGTTTGCAAAACGTTTGCAACATATGAATGGATCAGAATCTGTGCAGAAAGACCAATAACAGGATTTGTAGGAATTTGCACAGGAGTTCAAGAAAAGGACTTTAGGATAAATGCTTTGGCTAAAAATGAACAAGAAATGTACCTTCCTTGTTGTATGTATATTTAAGATATAAAAGTTTGAAGTGGAAAGGCAGAAATCTGGATTTGGGGAAGAAGGTAGATGAGGAGAAGGCAGATCAGAACAGAAAATCAGAGAATGAGAGAAAGATACTCAAAATCCCAGTGGAAGCAGCAATCAGTGAACTGTTTTGGAGAATGCTGGAGCCTGGCCAATAGATAATGTTGGAAAGAGGCTTGGATAAAATGGGGATACTATCTAGTTAGAGTAGCTGGATGCACTTATTCCTGTTTTTTCCTCCCTTACCCTATTGTTTTTTGTCAGCTTACATTTTTGGGTATACCTTATTCCATAGGGAAACTGTTTTCCTATCTACGGTTTTTAAGGAAACCTTTACACTTGGCTCTTTGAAACTTAGTGGTCTCTTTTCTATTCTCATCCCATATCCCATAGCATACTCCTAACCCCCCACACTCCCCAAAAATGGATACATTGAGACCAAAGGAGCTTTAAGGCACTTTAAGACCAGTGGAGTGTAGTGGCTAAGAGCATGAGACTGGGACTCTGGCAATCTGGGTTCTAGTCCTCATTCAGCCATGGAACCAACTGGGTGACTTTGGGCCAGTCACAGACTCTCAGTTCAGCCTACTTCACAGGGCTGTTGTGGGGATAAGATTGAGCAGCAGGAGGAGCAATATGTAAGTCATTTTGAGTTCATTGGAAAAAAAGTGGGATATAAATCAAATAAATAAAATAAGAGTAATTTGGTGGAGATAGTCAGAGGGCAAAAAGTTTTTTTACCTGGTGGCATTAGTAAAAGTCCAAAGAATGAGAGGAGCAAAAGGAGGAGAGCACACATTTGTTAGGGTTCCTTTCCACACAGGGAATCTATGCTGCGGGTCTTGTGACAAGGAGAAAGCAAGAAATATGCCTCAGTTACCAAGACACTACCCCATGCTATTTCATGGGATACAGAGCAATTTTCTACCCTAGATTGTAGCCCCTTTATTTTATCCATTTTACTTTTAGTGCATTCATATCCTGGTTTTCCTTCTCTTGAGTTGACCCAAGATAAAGAGTGTAGTTAACCCAGTCACTGATTATTTCAGCAAGGTTGGTGGGTTCATCACATCATGTAAGCCCATTCTGCCAATAAACCATTGTGGTTGGGTTATAAACACTAACAGACTTAACATGGATCATTCTTCCTTTCCTCTTGGTCCTCCAGATAGTATCCAAGGGAATTTGGCACCTGAAGCTGCCTTGATTAAGACATTTTCTGGCTTGCTGTGACTTGTCCCCACTTTTCCTGTTCTCATAGATTGCAAACAGTTACCTCCAAACTGATTCAGTGACAGTCCCTCCAAAGCTCCCAACCCATTTCATATGTAGTTTCCTGTCCAAACTACCCTGTTTTGTCCTGCCTAAATTTCTACTTTTTGTTTTTAAGTCCTACTTCTGACAGCTTTCAGAAGCAAGTGTCTGCAAAAAGAGTGTGGGGTAAACTTTTCCACCTTCCCAAGCACCTTAGTAGTCATAGGAATGGGTAGAAAAGTTGCAGCCACTGGGAATTATTGGGTGGAAACACCCAAACCATGTAGATCTTGCTGTGAATGGGGGAAGATAGATCACTTGTGGCTTTGCTTTGACTTGATGGCTCACCTTTTGGCAGTCGTCACATCAAAGCAGAGAAAAACTCTGTCTGGAGTCTGTCTGTGTTAGTGTCCAGGGTTGGTACCTGGTGCACTTTGACAGCAGGTATTGTATAAGATATTGCCCAGGCAAGGCTTTTCATTCTGGTCCCACAAATGTGTGCTCCTCTGCACTTAAATAAAAACTAGAAAAAAAATTCCCCAAAATGTGCGAATTTGGAGTGCATTTTTTAATGGAGGTAACCTACCAGTGACAGCCCCTCTAATTTCCACTTTGGAGCGCTGTCTTTAGCAGGGAGACAGGCAAGATCAGCAAAAGTGAAAAGGAGTTTGTTTTTGCTACTTTTGCTGAGTGCCTCACTTGCAATTTCCTATTACTCGTGGTGGGATTTGCCCAGTGATATGACCAGTATAGGTATAACAACCCTAGAGTAGTCCATGAGTTTGTAAGGTTGAGAAAATATAAATGCCATCCTTTGGGAAATGGTCTGGGGTTGGATCACATGATTCACTGTGGCTAGTTACCCATGATGCGTTGTCATGTCATGCAAACCAATCCACTGTATGCCATCAGACCACACCTTGGGAACATAAAAATTAATCACTGCTGCTCAATGCATGTTCTGGAATCTGTTTCACTTCTTCTCCCATACATCTTGCCAAGTTTTTTGGTCTTTTTTTATCACTCAAAACCAATTCCAGATGAGGATTAGGCTTCAGTGAACTAACTTCTAGAGCTGACTTTGGCAAGTGCCTTCAACAAAAGTTTTAATGAGATCTATGTAATTCTACAAAAAATAAACTAGGTGGTATATGGCCACTTCTGTACTTTGAGAAGGCCAGAGTAAGACTTTCTGAGCACTGTTGCTTTCTCAAGCAAATCAGGTAAATCAATGCATTTAGACTTCCATGAAATCTGTTTCCTATTGCCAATACTAGCAAGCTCTAAAGGAGCAGAGTTTCAGCTGGTTAATATTAGAGAGCTGCTTAATCATCTTTACTGTGTGTCTAAAAACAAGTCAGGCAGAAATTCAGCTATTGCTATTTCTCCCATCATTGCATTATCAGATCAAAAATATTCCCTGGTAATTCATAAATTATTGTGTAATTTGAAGAAAAAGAGTATAGGTTAGATCCAGGATCTAAATAAGGGTTCAGTTCATGAAGGATGGCTAACTCCTTTCAGTAGAACACCCACAACCCTCTCTGTAGCAGTTTCAGGGAGTTGGAAAGGCTGGTACAGGGAAAGGGAGGAGAAGTATGCAACTTTTAGCTCACTTGCGCATGATGAAATCTGAATCCAACTCTAAGATTACAAGTTTTTATGAAAACAATGGGACTGTACTGTAAAAGAAAGTGCATAAAATTCGCACAAGGCCCACTTTAAATGGAAAATGGTTATTCTTGAAATCTACCATGTTTAAATATGTATTTTAATATTTACATATTTGCATGAATGGAATTTCCTGCCAGTTCAGTTCAAGGGAACGAAGTCATGTTAATGTTCTGATAAAAGCTCCCTGCGAATCATAATACAATCTGTCTATGGATAAAAGCATTTTAACATTAAGAATATAATAGGAGCAAGCTGTGTGGGCTGACCCAAGCCTCATTCTGCCATACATGAAATAGCATGTATCCCAAGTAGTTCGTGTTGTGGTTTCCTATCATTCAGGCTGAACTAATGCACTGCCTTTCAGGACAACTGTGTAAACTTGTGTATCAAAGTGCCTTGTTGACTGTGTGATGAAGTCTAATCTCAAATCTAATTTAGTTTAAGCATAAATTAGTTTAAGAGCATTGTTCTTGTAGCTGCTAAGATTTTATAAATTGATATAGTTTGCCCAGTTGGGTAAATTGTGTGTTATTTCTTTCCAGCTGTGTACTGATTACCAGAACTGTAGACCCACCCAAAACACTCACCCTCCAAAAACATTACATCTTGAAGGGTAAACAAATTCTTCATGATGTTTGGGTTAGCAGTGGAACAGCGGGTAACAGTCATGAGCTGCAAACTAAGACAAATCTGTTCCCAATGCAAATTAGTTCTCTGTTATTATCTCATTGGGTGGCTCTAGGAAAATTATTACCTCTTGACCTTCCCACATTGTGCTATAGAATAGTAATTGATCTAGCAGGACTGTTGGGTGGTTTATTTATATAATGTTTGTGAAAAACTTGAATTCTCCAAGAACATTATACAAATGCTAAGCATCATATCTCCTTATAATACCATATAACTAGTATGTCTGTATATGACATCAGCTGTACATTGCTCTGGAGAAGGCAAAGACTCCTTGTCCTATAGCAAAAAAGGGGGTTGGAAAAAGTCCCCAATTCCCTTCAAAATCAACAGGCTATTCACACATGCTTGCACATATTTAGGGTGCAATCCTATGCATGTTTATACAGAAAGGGAAAAAAAGTCTTACAAGTCCCAGAATTTTCACTCTGAATATGCATAGGGTTGCATCCTTAATGTCCCATGTAGCCTGACTCCAGTGGTCAAAGCAAGGGCAAGTCTCCATCAGGAGAGAGCAGCACACGATATTAGCTGTAGTGGAAAGTTTGCATTTTCCATCCTGCATTTTACCTGAACTTACTCTAGCATTTGGAAAAAAAACATTTGTGGGAAATATGAATAGTTCAGCATAAGATTCAAATATGCTTTTGTGTTGTCTCAGATCAGCATGGAGCACTGTTTTCAGCCAGTATATATATAAAAGTTTGTGTCACTTGGCCTTTAACTCTGGCATGTACCATTTGATGTGCTGTGACCACCTGCTGCTGCTGAATTTTTGAAATGTGAAGTTGCCTTTTGCTAGAAAACTATGCTGGAAAGGTATTACTATACTAAGCAATGATTAAAGTGGGAAACAGATTGGTTCTTTGAATATATACTGTGCTACAGGTAAACAGAGTTCGAGAGCAAAGCTAAAAATGGGTTAATGTAACAAAGAATAAGTAATGTAAGATGTTCCAAGAATGCAGCAGCTCTGCACCAATTCATTTTAGAGATAAAGCCAATTATTAATGGCAATGATTTGCTCATTAGTTTTGTGCAGACTTCTAGTACATGTTAACCAGGAAGAAGCAATAGCAATGTATTTTTAGTACATCTTGCCCAGCATAGTCTACTCTGACTGGGAGCAGCCTTCTATGGTCTTAAGCATATCACCTTTCACATCATGTGGTCTTTCTTATCACCTGCCATTTCATCCTTTGAACTGGAGATACCAAGGATCTGCATGGAAAGCATGTGCTCTGTCACTGACCTGTGGTCCTAACATAAACTTTTAATGTCTCCAGCTTTAAAAGATCAGGCTGTAAAACAAAACACCCTCTGCCTCAGATCTCAGGAGCCAGTGATAATCCAGGCAGTTTGATTCAGCAGAAGCCCCCTTATGTGAGTAATCACCTTTCGAAAGAGCTGCATCAAAATGCGACACTGTCTTGCTTGTAGGCTATTTTGGAATTTTCAGGATGGGTCAACAAAAACAAAATTGCACAGTTTGAGAAAACATTGCCCCCACTCTGAAATGGTTTCATGACAACACTATGTAATCAATCAGGTTTGGTTAAGTGATAACATCTGAAGCCCAAATTGGAATTATACGAGCCATGGATTTTGCCTTCATTCTAGCAACTTGCGTGTTAAAAAAAAAACCAGGAAAAGCAGGGCTTGGTTAGTTGTCATTCAGTGATTGATAAAATAAAGAGAAAGTTGAACAAAAGAAGCTTTCATGAAAATTTAGCTGCACCAAAGGCAAATAGGTGTCAGATGGAGAACTTTTAGCTCAGCCTTATCTTGGATCAAGTTAGAGCAGCCTTCCCCAACCTGACACTCTTCAGCTGTGTTGGAATTTCAGCTCCCATAATTTCCAGTCAACATTGCCAAAATGCCAGGATGTGGAAGGCTGAGTTCAAAGGTTTGATCAAATAGGAGGCTTTTTGATTTAAACTGTTAATTGGCACACTACTTTTACTAGAATCAGTGCTTTGGTGTGAAATCCAATTCCATTGGTGAGTTGTCTGAAGTGACCACATTTCAACTTTGTAGATGAAGGGTTAGGGTTACATTTTTTATTGTGTTCCATCCCACTTACTAGTAGTAAAACATTCATGTTTTATTTATTTATTTATTTATTTATTAAAACATTTTTATGCCGCCCCATTCGCCGAAGCCTCGGGGCGGCTTACAACATAGATGTTTTAGCAGATGTCTTCAGAAGTTGTGATGTAAGCTCAACTTGTGCCAATGCAATCAGTCTTTTCCACTTGGTGCTATCTGTTCATCAGTTCAAAGCTAACTCTGGTCATCTGCTGGCTTAAAAATCAATGGTATACGCTCAGCATTCAAGACCAAGCTTTGCCAGTTGATGACCACCAATAGACCCTAGTTTGCACTTCTACTTTCTTTGTGTCTCCTGTAATGCATCACGTGGATTTTGAATCTTACTAATACAAAGATCCTCAAACTCCAGAATTCACTTGTGGTTCATGGCTCTCCTCGCAGGCAAGAGATGCAATTCTGTACTCAGTGTGATTAGAAGTATGAAATTGTCTCAGTTAGCATTTGAAGCAGCACATACTCTTTCTTTATATGAAGTCTATGCCATGGAAGGCCTGTATATACCTTATATATTTGCTTGCATGTAGATTTATAAAGATATTTCCTTTACACTAGGGGTGGGCAATGTATAGCTATCCATATGTTTTGGCCTATAATTCCAATCAATCCCTGATCAATTGTTATGCTGTCTTTGGTTGCTGAGAGCTGTAGGTCTAGAGGGGCCACAGGTTGTTCACCTTTTATATACACCACGCACAAAATGCAAAATCTAATTTTAGAGAAGGTATTCCTAGCAGTTTAAAAGCATGCAAATGCAAGTAGATAAATAGGAACCATTTTGGTGGGACAGTAATAGTACTCTGTATGCAAAAGCCGGCCACATGGCCATGGAAGCATCTCAGACCATTTGGCTCTTTGGCTCATAGTGCCCCTGGAGTTGAACACAACTAGCAGCTTCAGATTTATTTTGTACCTTGGATGCTCCTGTCTGCCTCCTCCTATTCCCCTCCAAGGTTGCATTTCTGACTTTGGAGAGGAGCCAGTGTGGTTCTATCCACATTGCTGCCTCCAACCTTGGATCTGGGAATCTGAACTATCCTGTGGTCCCTCAGATGACATCTAGGCGCCTTAGGATCACTCTCTAAAGCAATGAAGTTGACTAACTTAAAACAAAAAGGATGTAACAAAATTATATGGTGCAAATTCACTGAACAATGTGCTAAGCTTCTTTTAGGCCAGGAGTGGGCTAAGATGTGGTCCTCTGGATGTGACAAGACTGCAACTACAGTAATCTCTGACCTTTGGCTATGTTGGCACTGATTGATGAGAGTGAAGTTCCCAGGTTTCCCATCCCTGCTTTAGGCTGTCAGTGTAAGGGAAAGATGAGAAAGATGAGCAAAGGTTATTTTAAATTTTTTGTTGTTGAAGTAATGGCATTTTACTGTTGGAGTAATGATAAAATAAATAACTCTGTATCTCATATATTGTGCCAGTGCACTTTTTAATATTCTTTCATTTTTTATTTTTCTTGCTTTTGAGAACACTGGGACACACAATTTCTTCAGCTACTTGTACTTGTGTATATGACTTGGCTTAGAACAAGGGCTTCATAGAAAACACATTTAAAATGGGAATTTTCTGTATAATGTGAACTTTCATTACAGATTTTCATTTTGTTTGGGATACTTTCAAAGGTATGTTTCAATAACAAAAAAGTCTCATAGTGCTAGATTTAATATTTTGAACAATAACATACAAAAATTGACTTTTTAAGAATGCCTATTTCACACGACAGAGGTGCTTTAAAGATTTATCAATCCATATATGCATGTGTGTATTTAATTTTTTTTCTTCTTTGATACATTTTAAAAATGAAAAGAATGAAAAATGTAAGCTAAAATCTGAATTACTGAAATACAAATAAAACCAAGCCAATGCGGCTTTGAGTCTGTATATAAATGTTGCATATTAAACAGCATTCTCACGATTTTGTTTGTCATAAATGGCTTCCATACATATGAATACATCTGAAGCAGAAAGATGATACAATTTTTTAAAAGCTAGCAATACAGCCGATATAATTTCTGAAAAGCTATTGTTATGTGTAACATTTTCAATACTCAGTGTTTTTCTAGTAAAAGCTGAAGTTCAAAAGTGGAAACAAGCTCAATAAGTTTATTGCTATATAATAACTCATCTAATTTGTTTACATAAAGGTTAACCCACATATTCAGTAGATACTGAAACATGGCTTAACAAAGAATTATCTGCTTTGATTATATTTGATGCAGAGATCTGGGGATTGTTACCACAGCTTCCTATTCCATAAATGAATCTGGGGAAAGAGTCTGTTGCCTGGCCAATTCTGGTACAATGCCATCTTCTGTGTTGTTTCTCTTATTGTAAGGCAGTCTTTCCCAACCTGGTGTCCTCTAGATGTTTTGGACCACAATTTCCAGTGCATGTGACTACTGGCCCCACTGGCTGGGGATGATGGAAGCTGAAGTTCTTCATGGACTCTGTGCATCACACATATGGTCTCTCTGCCTGTTTGGAGCCTATTACCAGGAAGATTCAATACCTACATGTTTTGGTGGGAACCCCGGCATCCATATAAACAGGAGGGGCTTCTGCCATTTCCCTTAGTGCTTCTTTGATTGTCATCAGTGCCTCAGGAAGTTCTTTACTGTTACTTCTCCTCAGTGTCTTTCTTTTTATTTAATTGTATTCCTCAATATTCTATGTGTCTTTCTTTTGTTCCCTTTCTTCAAACCACTTGCAAATTTTCTCTTCTGTTTTACCTCCCTTCAAATACACCCCACTCAAGAAAGAAAGAAAGAAAAAAGAATCCTCTTTGACTTTCCCTGCCTATCTCCATCTTCTCCAAGTTTTTTTCTCTCTGCCTTTTCCTTATGGCATTGAAGGCACCCTTCCGTAAATGCATCTGTTGTGACACTAGGATGTCCCTGATGATGATTTTTTGTGTCTGTCATAGACCAATGTCTGCATTGCTGGCATTCTCTAAGCAAGCACGCAAGCAAAGGGCCACTGTCTTCCCATGGAACTGTGGAATAAGGCCCTCCACACAGTCAAAGTCTTGGGCTTGCCTGACACTTCTCACCCATCTGCAGCAGCCTCTATTTAGTCCATGAGATCTGTGCCATCTGCCATAGCCACTGCTCTCACAGCAACTTTCTCTCTATGGCTCCTTTGCTGCACCCAACTCTGAGCAAGGCAGGGAAGTGTTAAAAAGCAAAGAGGCTGGCTGAAAAGGCCAGAGAAACATGATCCAAAGACCCCCACAGTCCTGAAGTCCAAGCAGTGCTGCATGGAGCCATGTACGTCCCCTGGTACAGAGCAGTGCACCATCCCAACTTTTTTGGGGAGCATGGATAAGCCACTGAACCACCAGCACTTCTTCCACCATCTTCATCAAGACTACAGCCAGCTTCTTCAACTAAAGAGTTCTGTCACCCTTAGGAACCATCTGCTCCTCCTGTGCCATCTTGTTGATCATGCTGACCTTGCGCCACCTCTCTCCAACCTATCCTTGCTGACAAACATCAAGGATTATGAGTCTGATGAGGACACTTTCCCATTGGTACAACTCAGTTTCTCCTTTCTGGATGTGGCTGTAGATGCTGGGGACCTGCCGCACCAGCAGATCTGGGCAGCCAAGCAGTTCCAGCATATAGCCTGGGCCAGGATGGTACAACTTTTCATACCTGAAGGGCCACAAGAGGACTTTTATATGGAACCCAGGGGCCGCACAATGAATTACATTTCCATATTGTAAATTGAAGTGCTTTCTTCTCTGTTCCTTCCACCCAGAAACCTTCCTACGTGACCCTCCCCACCCCTGCTTCTTTCTTGAAATTGGTGTGTTGAGCCTCTTATACCTGAGCCAACCAGTTCTCCCCAGCATGGTCCACTACTCATGCTGTGCGCCTTTGTGCTTGTAAGCTGGAGTGGCATGGATCATGCTGGGGTGACTCTCACAAGGCTGCCAGCCCATTCCACTCTCTTCCTGAGGCTCATATTTATGTCTTTCTTCCTGAGGCTCATTTTCCACCTGCATATGTAAGTGCTGGTCCTTGCTGCTGTCTCCCAGTGTCTTGCATATCACTCATTCTAATGTGGGGAGGTCAGTACTGACTCTGGCTACATTCTCTGGATCGTTTTGTTGTATAGTCGCAAGCAATGAAATAGCACTACAACCCTGTGAGGTATGTTAGGCCAAGGGTGAGTGACTAGCCCAAAGTCACTCACTGAGCTTCCTGGCTGAGTGGGAACTAGAACCTAGATCTCCTGGATCCTCAGACCAATACCTCATCACCATGCTGCACAGGCAAATAGAACTTCTTGCATTCAGATTTGGTATGCCTCTAAATCCCAGGTGCTGGAGATACAAGGAAAGTTGCCTCCTGCCTTTCTTGTGGGCTTTCTAGAGGCAGCTGATTAGCATCAGTGCAAGAAATAGGACCCTGGGCTATACAACTCTTGCATCTGATCCAGCAGGTTTTTTTTTTCCATGCACCACTGGATGTTACTGGGAAAGAGGGCGCACAAGCAAAGAGGATATCCAAGGGTTACAGCAGCAACCATGCCTCATCTGTAACTTTAGTTCAAGCTGAAACCCTCCATGTTACAATGCATCTTTTGCTTTTCTCCCCTCAATGTCCCTCTAGCTCCTCCATTTTCTCTTTTACATTTCCTGACATATGGTGCCGCTGCCTCATAAACACTAGACAGCATACGCACCAAAAAATGTGTCCGAGACACTAAAGATGCCTTTGTGTGGCAGGGTGCTGATGCCAATTGGTCAAGAGCTCTATGCCACAGTGCACATGTACCAAACTGACAAAACATGTCAGAGATTTCCAATGGCATTTCCTGTCAAAAAAGCACTAACTTAAAAGAGTCTCATGGCACCTCAAAATTAACAATAATGCTACAGTAAACAGATTAATCAGACAACTGTGTCCATGAAAACTTCTGGCCATAACCAATGTGCAAGAGCCACAAGACTTTTTGTTGTGTTTTCTGCAGTGCACTTGATTTGGTAACCCCTCCTAAACAATAAAACACATCCATCACAAAGAAACCACAGTCTTGCACTTTAGGAGCCATAAACTGGCACACCCCAGTGCCAAATACTAATTCTCTTTCAAAACTCACCACCAACCTGAACAAGAACTCAGGAGCAGCATGTGTCCCATGGTTTGTGTGTTGGAACACCCTGGCTATGCAGACTAGCTGCAGCTGAAGAAAATATTGGACCTGGTCTTTGATGCTGTGTGAACTGTAGTCAAATTGGCTCAAAGGAGGTTGTGTCGCCAACATTTTAGTCCTCTGATATCAAGAAATGCTGTCTGGACACTTTGGAAGGCTCAACAACTCTGGGACTGATTTCTAGCAAACTACCGGGCTACCATGGTAACATACCGGCTCTTTTTGTGGGAGAAGCTGGATGGTCTCCCTGTGACCATTTCCAGAAGATGGGAGTTCCAGGATGTTCCAGAGTGAAGTGCTGCACCTCTCCAGGATCCAGATTAATGCTACCAGACATGAGATGGGTTGTGGGGCTAACACTATGATCAGCATGGTGGCACTCAGAGGCACAGATGGCTACTTTCATCCAGGACCTGCCCTTTGATGGAGATGGGCTTTTTAACACCAAGATGGACATGTGCATGGACACTATTTGCAAGGCATGGACTATTGCAAAGAAGGTGGGTTTCTTCCAATAGCTCACTGCCAAGCAACATAAGTTGTATGGACAGGGAACTTCCTCTTTCCCCCATCACTAAACAGACAGGGCATAATGGCAATCACCACCTTTCCATAGGTGGAAGGAACACAGCCCCTGGTACTGCCAGGGCCAAAAACAAACTGATAGGGACAGGGACAGGAGGTGATGACTGTCTATTGGGGCTGGCCCCTTGCTTCCTTCCATACCACCTTCTTTTGATTTTAAGGATCGTGTTTTTCTCCACTTGCTTGCATGCCAGGGGATAACATTGGTCACTTGGGTGCTGTTTATCAGCTGGAGAGGTTGCAGGTTTGAGTTTAATGCCTCCTGCTTGTTGGTACTGTGGGTGCAACACCCAGATCTCCAGCATTGAGGGAAAAGATTCACTTACTCCTATCAGAGAGAGCAATTGAGCAGATCCCTGCTTCGTCTGCTCACCGTGTGCTATTCACATGTTATTTCACTGTATTAAAACCGCTTCATCCTATCCTGGACCTGAGAGACCTTTCAAAAAATTCACACAAAAAGTTCCAGATGGTTAATTGCAGGACATGCTAACCCTCTTCCAATGAGGGGCTTGGGTCCCACCCATTGACCTCAAGGATGCCTATTTCTGCTTTTTTTATAGCATCCTCTCAGAGACATTTTCTTCATTTTCAAGTCTGGAGATATGTTCCAGTTTTCATTTTTACTCTTTGGACTTCCAACCAACCCCGTCAACAAGTGTTGCAGGTATACCCATACCTGGATGACTGATTTTTAGTGGCCCCAACAAGATTTGATCTGTTTGAATTGATCCATACCACATGCAGTTTAAAGGATAGATTGAGTCTCTGTATAAATTCAGAAAAATCAGTTCTCTCCCTTTCCCATATATCCTCTTAATTGGGCCATAGACTCCACCAAGGTGGCAGCATGTCTCAGAACGGCAGCATTGGTCAAGATGGCCTCCAAGCTCTGGCAACATGTAGCATCGGCTGTCTAAGTGGTTTTTCGGACTTATGGTGGTGACCGTCTTGATACTTCCCTTGACCAGGCTCTGGATGTGACCACTCCTGCTGTAGTTTGTCCACTTCTTCAGTCCCACAGTTGACTACTCATGAAGGTGCTTCTGGTTGCCTGCTACAGTCTGCTGCGGCCTCCCCTGGTAGACCTGACATACCAGCTTTTCCAAGGGAATACAATTTCTCAGTCTGTAGCTGTCATTTATGGTCATGATGGCTGCCTCCCTGCTAATATGGGGGAGCGCACTGTGGCTCACTACAGACACAAGGAACATAGAAAGAGTTGGAAACCTGCATGCTTATAACCTACCTTAAACGGCTTGCAGTACAAAAAGCTCTTGCTGTGCTTCCAACTTTCTTGCCAGGACACCCTGTGTAAGACATGTTGGACAACATTACAGTGGTGTCCTACATCAGCAAGCAGGGAGGCATTGGGTCAATTTAATTAATGTGGCTATGAACGGCGGGGGATCAGTGTGTCAACCAATGTACCACCTTGACAGCCATTCACACCACTGGGACTGACAACAGCTTAGCAGACTCACTCAGCAGGGGGAGTCTTAGCATTCACAAATGGCAAATGAAAGCAGAGATTCTGCACAAGATCCTCATAACTTCGAGCACTTTGTCAATAGATGTCTTTGCCACTCAGGGCAATGGTGTCTGTGAAATTTTCTGCTCTCAGGCAGGAGAGGCAAGTGCTCTCTGGGAGATGAGTTCCTGCTACACTGGACAGAAACTTCGTTTTCCATTTTCCCTCTTTTTCCTCTGATAACGTATTAGGGAAGGTTCAGTGGAATGCCACAGACTGCATCATGATAACTCCCTGGAGGCTGAAGCAGCCTGGTTTACCTGACTTTCCAACACTGCAAGATAAACTACATCTGGCTTATGCTGATATCAGACCTGATCTCAAGTGATCAGGGAGTATCCTTCATCTGGACTTCCCGACCCTCCACCTGACTGCATGGAAGATCTATTCCTAGGGCACTCACAATCATCTCTTCAGGAGCTACGTGACTCCATTTTACAAGCAGTCTTTAAACCAGTAACTAGAAAATACTACAAAGTGAAGTGGAAGTCTTCTTCTATTTTTGCAGAGACCAAAGGCTTCGATCCCAAGAGCAACATGGTTGACCAGATACTCCTGTAGCTAGTCACATAACTTCGGCACAGTTTGAAGGAGTCATCCAAGTCCACCTAGCAGCCACCTTCTCCTTCCATGACACAATCCAAGGTTCATTGGCTTTTTCACAAATGATGTGTAGGCACTTCCTGAAGGGACTAAAGAAAGTGTTACCTACTTCACCACTGACACCGTCTTGGATTTTGTTGGTAGTCCTACAGGCTCTAATGAGGAAGCCCTTCAAGCCTTTGGTAACAATCAATCTTTGTCTTCTCTCACGGAAGATGGTGTTCCTAGTGGTAATCATGTCTCCTTGATGTTCCAGTGAACTATGTGCCCCTCAGATGAATCCTCCATATTTTGACTTCCATTGGGACGGTGGTGCTGCATCAGATCCTTCTTACCAAAGGTCATATCCCTTTTTCATTTAAATCAAGACATTGTTTTAATGGCTCTTTTCCCCATCCCCATTCAGTCTGGTGGAGCTTAAGGTTCATACCCTGGATGTGTCTAGACCTCTCCAAGACTAAATCTTTCTGCCAATTCAGAATTGAATCTTTTGGCTAATCACCTAAACGTTTTGTTTGTTAAGGAGGAAAGGCAAAGGCCCAACCCCTTGCACCATAAAGACTTTCAGACTGGGTGGTAGAGACAATTTCACTGCTCTACAAACTGTCAGAACTGCAACCCCCACTATGACCAAAAGCACACTCAACTCAAGTGATGGCAGCCTCAGCATTACTGTGTGCAGTCATCCCACTGCTGGACCTGTGTAAGGCAGTGACTTGGTCCACCCCTCCCACCTTTGCCAAGCATTTTCACCTATCAGCAAGGAATGACTGTGCATTCGGGAAAGCAGTTCTTTCAGCGATACTCCAAATACAACACCGACCCGCCATCCACATATGGGTAAGTGTGCTAGTCACCCATATATGTGATGCACAGAGAGCACGAAGAAGAAAGGCACTTTTCTGTCATTCTTTAAGTAGTCACCTGTGCATTCACACAACCTACCCACATACCCCACTGGATTGTGAGTGATGTAGCTATCTTGTGTTTTGTAGGTGTCTTTTTCTGTTTTCCTTCTTTGACACTACTCACCAGTGCAGGGATGATGCTATTTTGCTGACTGCAAGGTCAGTACTGCCAATCCTCCCTCTGCACCCAGGCCTCCAGGTGGCCTCTTTGGGACTGGGGGAAATTGTGGGAGCCCCTTCCTTTACTATGGACACTGGAATGGGGGAAAGTTTCCCACCAAATTGCTCTCAGCTATTGAATCTTCCCAGTAACAGGATCCATGTAGGCAGAAAGTCCATATGTATGTATGACCAATCAAAGAATAAGTTACAGGTAAGCAACCTGCCTTTAACATCAACAAGAGGAAATCTGGTTGGGGAAAGACCATGTAATAGTTTTGTCATTCCTTCAATTGATAGCCCAGCTGTATGTGTTTCCTTTGAAAGAACAGAACTATGCTCCTTTTCACTGAATTGCCCTCAGCATGGGGAACATACATCCTTTCAGCCTACTTTGATCTTCTAGTCTTAAGGCAGAATACAGCCCTATCTAGCTTTGGTGTGTCTAACTCTGTAATGTTCTTAGATAAATTGTTGCCACTGTTGTCTCTTGGCAAAAGTAGCATCACTTACAAAAAGGAAAAAGGGCTAAAGCAAAATATACATTGCCCAATTGTGCATATCCTCTAATCCATATTTTCAGGCATTAAATCAAACCAATCTGACTCTTTTTCTCAAATAAAGGACAGGCTATGTTAATTAAGCTCCACTTTACTATTTTAGAATTTAAGACAATGAAAGTGTGGAGTTTCACATATACCCTAAGCTGGGCTAACTTGGCAGAGCCTTCTCAGTGTGTATTGTATATAGTGAGCATTAGTGGAGACCTTTGCTGCTTGTCTTTTCCCAGTGTTTCACAACTTAGTCGTACAGATACTGTACAACAGTGAGCATGAACCTGCATCATATTGGAGCAGAACCCTGAGACAAGTAAATACACACAAAACAAAACAATTACCTATTTTAATAGTACCAGTTATAAGAGAAGATGCTTCATTTTAAAAATGTAAGCAAAGAGAAGGAGCCATTGTTTTCTTTTGCCTATAATATGAATTACTCAAATTTATCACAATGTAAAAACAATAAATACAGTAATACAATTTGAGATTTTGAGTGCACCTCACATCTATGGTCAATTTAAACAACCCAGTTTTAAGTGCTAATGCTGCGTACATGTTTTCAATCTCTCAGTATATCAAAAGGCACCTGCTGGTTTCAAGTTCAAATAGAATCAGACCCAAGTCACTGCACATTTGGCATTTACTGCTGTGCGTCTTCACTACTGTTGGAGACCAGGGGATCCTGTGTTGGCTGTCATCAGCCCTGTGAACAGTTCTCATTGTTCCCATGTATCCACAGGCAAATCTGGGCATATTTGAGGGGAGTAATTCGAACTGCAACATTGTAATCCTGCTGTTCTCCATTGATGTCCACCCACTGATGACCAGAGTAAATGGCAATAATTTTGCGCCTCCACTTTTTCTTGTTTGGTTCTTTAAGGCGCAGGTAGATTCCTGATCCAGTGGAGCCAGGCTCAGCATCACAATATTGGTAGAATAGATCACTGGATTCATCTGATATGCTGCAAAACCGATAGACTAGCTGCCCAGCTCGATCAGCATCATATCCAGAAAAATGAATCATGCTTCCAGGCATCATTTTACTAGTGGGGCTGATGCCTAGCTCCATGTATTTCTTCTTGTGGGGACGCTTGAGCTCCAGAACAGCATAGTCGTAATCAACTGCAACATCTCCAGTTAGACCCTTCAACCAGCCTTTGGGGATTTGAGTGCTTTTAACTCTGGTCCACTGGAAAGAGGGCTTATTGTCAGATTCTTTCTTTTTATTTGCTCCAGAGTCCTTTTGTTTTCTTCCAGTTCGACTTTTCCTGGATCTCTGCTTCAGGTCTTGGTGATTCTCTACTTCTGATATCTCTCTTGTGTTTCTCTGGGCACCCCTGCGCCTCTTGCCATTGCCTTTGGACTTCATCTTTAACAAACCCACTCTCAGCTTTTTACTGCCTCTGATATAATCAGTACCATCATGCACACAGTGAGCAGCAGTGAGCACATGCTTTGGGGAAATCAGGATGCCACTGCAGCCTGTGGAAATCTTTACGGCTGTGTTAAAAGGGAAATTGGTCAGGAATCGCAAGTCTGAGATGCTGAATCGGCTGTCTGTGCCATAGACCTGTCTCTTTCTCCTAGACAGCACTTTTGTGGTGGAGGTGGTGGTGGTGGCATTGCCTTCTGTGTCGAGCCCCAAGATGTTCACTTCAGTCAAGGTCCTGGTGCCATTTTCAAAGATAGTCTCATAGGAGAGCAGCTCCTTCAGGTCAGCCAAGTGTGGCAATGGGAGTGTCCTTTGGCACTCAATTCCGCATACTCCACTCAACTCTAACTTGACATTAGCTTCAAATTTAGGAGTGTCAAGAGAGAAAGTCTTTTGCTTTACAATCTGTGGCACTTTTTTTAATTGCCAGCTGAAATCTTGTTCAATGTCTATTCCTTCAATAATGCTCAAGGCAGGAGTGAAAAATAGTAGTAGCAGTAGAACAGGGCCCATCATGTCTTGTTCTTTTCTGTTTTAAAAACAACAGAAACACAAGATATGTTTATCTAAAAACTGTAAAATTCACAGGAGTTTCCATTTAAAGGATGACCTAAGTATGGTACTATTTCTACATCATGGAAAAGACATTAAAGTAACACCAGCACTCCTATAGATACAGTAAACAGCACAGAATAAGGTATTCATACAACCATCAGTAACTTTTTTGTTTTTAGGTTATGGCTTCCTTCTGCATTTAATTACATAAATATTGAGCATATTATTCATTTGGCTATGAAAAACTGGAGACATTCATGAAATATTTTTCCTTCTGTTTGTTCTTTTAACTGCATGGTGGCTAAGACTTTGGAACTATGGTAAGTCTAGAATTAGGAAGAATACAGGCTGTATTCCAAATCCATTGCTATCTGTACGCAAGTGAATGCAGTAAAGTATTTGAGGAGCAGTGCAGGATTCTTTGTCTGGGAACCTTAAAATCTTATTTTTAAAGGATGAATGGAACTATTTGATTCAAAACTTGTGTCCTGGTTTCTTTAAGGCCCATAGGAAATGCTGTATGTTGCCTGAAGATAACAAATATTGTAGCTACATAAAACTGTTTCTGGTCCAATTCATAGTGTTGTTTAACCTACAAAGTCTTGGATGGCTCAGGACTGCAGTACCTGATGGAGACTCTCTCCCTTTTGGAATCTGATTAGGCATTCAAAATTGGTGGCCTTTCTTCAAGTACCTGCTCAAACAGAACATTGCTACAAGGAAGAGCACTTATAGAATGCTGTTGCCTGGTCTCATCTTGGGACCGAAGAGATAATGGTGTTGATGCCAAGTCAGTCCTCCCATGTTATATGATGGAGCTGTAGGACAAACTGGGTGACTGACATTAAGCCTGGGCAGGCTGGTCACGTCCCAAGCATTGTCAATACAAATTGCAGTAATACAAATGGCCAGGAATTGAGCGATCTCCCACCAAAAGTTCATAGCCCAACCCCCCGGTAGCCTAGCCTTCCAGGTAAGTGCAGGAACCACCTTTATTCAAATGTGCCAATCAGCGCTTGCAGCAGAAATTTCAATTCACTGGGCATCTGTCATCATTACTTTATCAGCAGAGGTCTAAGAGGACTCTGCCATGCTTTTTGTGTATATTACTATTTTGCTGTGATTGAACTTTATTCTCAAGAATAAGAGAGTTTTGTACCTCTCAGCCTTGTCATGCATGACTGGGCGAAGTGTGCCAGGTCCAAGGAAGATCATGAATCCTCCTCCAGGACTGACTCTGCCAGCATCAGACCATTTGTCTGTGAGGACCCTCCTGGGAGGAGAGGATTGATCAGAACTGCCTGTAAGTTGCAACACTCTTGCTTATGAGAAGATCAAGGGTCTTAGCCATTCAAGAACTGGTGGGTGAGTAATTGTGCCCCCTGCCCACAGAGTGCCCAGGAAAGACAGTCAGGAGAGCTCTTAGTGTAATCGGAATATGGTCAGGAGAGCTGTCATCAGAATTCTTTGGTGCAGCTGGAAAAGGCTGTGCCCAAGGGACCCAGAAAGGACTCTCCATAATGCTGAGCCTGTCAAGGAAGCTAAACTGTTTGGAGGGATGGGTCAGGGTCAAAGTAAGCCAAAAAAGGGATGCCTCTGGCTCAAATGTACCAGGAATTTATGGCACAGGGATGGGGAAGTGGCTCTTTCACCAAAAGAAATTGTCAGATTTTTTGATGGCTGCCCCATGAATCTGAAGGAAGAAAATCATGGTTATGGCGAAGGGGTTGGAATAGAGATTTGATTTTATCATTGCAACTGTTTTATAAACAAGGAAAAAAGTGGTTAAAGCATGAGCATGTGCTGTTGTTTTATTCTCTGGCTTGGTGCGAGAGCTGCTGTGTGTGCGTGTGAGATTGGAGACACTGGATGCTAGAGAGGGATGATGAGAGAGGAAATGACACTCTTTCCACTGTCTTGTGATTGGGGAAGGGATGGACCCTATGAGAAGAGCTCCCCACTGCCTCACTCTAACACCTCAAACTGTGCATCACTCACCTCTCCATCAGCAACCTTTCCAAGGAAGCAAGAACCGCTGATCATTCAGCAATTAATCCATGATCCCACGTGGATCTATAGCAGCTATTTTCAAAGGCTTTTTTAAACAGAAAAATGCCCATCTCCTAAAGCTACCAAAACAGTATCTTAGTGCATTTCCTTGGCAAGATCAGAGATCTTACGATCACCATCCAAACCTCAATAATTTCAACACAGGATCTCACCTGATCCTGTGCACTAAGTGGGTTAGAGAAGCCTATGTAGGAATGGCATTCTTTTAAATGGAACAAGATTCTGGAAAAATTTGAGAGAAGAACTCTTATTGCTTCCATGTGTGTCTGCAAAACCCTGTCATGTGTAAATCTTTGTTAATAATTAAGACTGTTTTAAAGTGCTTCTTCATGGACTAGTCAGGGGTGGATAATTTATGGCCTTCTAGATGCTTGTAGTTCCGATCATGTATCACTTCTGGCTATGCTAGCTAGGGCTGTTGGAAGCTGTAGTCAAAAACAACTACAGGGCAACACGTTGTCCACCCTTGGGCTAGATACCTCACATACTGAAGTGGAACAAGGGTTGTTTCACAATAAAGTGTGTGAGTACAATAAAAGATTAGTAGGGTAAGAAAGCTATTAGTTTGTGGGATGAGAACTGGTCCCTAGAGCCTATTTCATCATCTTTTGTATCAATATATACTACTGGTTGTGCCTTGAGTTGTCAACTTAAATGGAGACTTTATATTTTTCCTATGACTCCAGCTGCCCACACACTTTTTTAAGCCAACATGGAAAGAGGCACTAGAAATTTGTGGCATTAAAAAAAAGATTTTTTAGTAAACATTCCCTGACTTAGCACAAGTGATCATTTTAGAAGCTATTTGCATTCAAAGGAAGTTGAAAAACATGGGGTTTATCAAAGAGTAACTTTCTTAAAAGCCTATGGTAAATCTACACTGAGCCCAGAGGTTCTGAGTATTAGTAACCTGGAAAAAACATGACTTCTCACAAGACATGTTTAGCGCTTTAAAATATTTACAAAAACACTGGGTGTTACCCTTTGGACAGTAAAGTTTGCTCTCCTTTCCCACTTCATAAATTCAGCAATATGGAAACCTCAGTCATATGTGGAAATGACAGCACTAATTATAACTCCAAAGCTAGGCATTTAGGGACATCCATCTGGTTAGAATCTATGGTTAGATATTGTAATTAAAGTGCAGGTCAGGCTAAAGAGAGCTCTCTTTTTGGCATTATATACCAGCATTCAAAAAGGGCTGAAGTCCACATAACTGTAAAAATTACTGTCAACTCAGAATTAAAGGCTAAGGAAAAGGTGCACAATAACCTGTGGCTCCAGTTCTAGGAAAAAAAAGATAACAGCTCTGATCCAGATACTGATTTGAGGACAGTTGAATTCTATGACATCTGTCAGGAACACCAGCATAATCCCAGAACGGCTTGTGAGGCTGAAGCTAAACAACAGCTGATGCTCCTCCTCTCTAGAAGTGTATTTGTTGGTACTTCAGATTTGGTTTCATACATTTTTCCAGTTAAAATCACAAATACTTTGAAATATACATGCATTTCTTCACGAGTGAGCCATCTAACAAACCAGGTCTCTGCATGGGTATCTGTCATAGTAATGGAAGAAATCCCACCCAACAGCCTAGGGGACAGGAGCAGTCTTGGGACACTTCTTTCGTGCTTCCTCCTCAAGTACTGTGGGAGACATGTGAGTGTTAGTCAGGGAAGGGATGCAGGAAGGATGCCATCTTAACTCAAAGTTGATACCTTCCTGTTCTCTACATTCTAATGGAAAATACTACTGCAAGCTGCTCCTCAAAGTGCTACCAAATAAAGGGCCTTTAGCACTAACAATCAGAAGGCATTGTGCAGCTCTTCCATCTTTTCTTTCCTTAACAGATTTTCTGTGGTAAGAAGAAGATGGAAGAAATGGTAGGAAAACATAAGGGGGTCACAAGTAGAAGATGATCTTGTCTGAACACCCTGTAAGCTTCTGCGAATGCAGCAGAACAGTAGTATAAAAGCTTCATCTGGAAGCTATTGCAATGAAATCCCTCATGATGTCCTCTGCTATTTATTGGTAAGAGAAAAAAAGCGTCTAAAAATAATGTGTAGTTTAAATCCAGGAAGCCTTTTCCCACTATTTTTACCCTGACTCAGTGCAAGTATCAGTGCAGACAATGACATGGAATGTGTATGTGGGGCAGGGAGGGGTGAAAGTCATTGATAAGTTGAGTGTAAATCATGCTTAGTAGAGAATTCAAACACTACTGTTGGTTACATATGGATCTATAAAGAAAGGAATTGTAAGACAGATGTAGGAAGCACTTTTTCCTATTGTGATTAGCACTACCAAACTTTTCTATGTACTATAAAGAGATATAGTATGTACTTCTTTATAACTCCCACACTTCAAGAAATATGTTGAGAGCAAGAAAAGATCCCTTACAGAAAAGCAACAAAAATTATGTAGGAGCTAGACACAATGACCCCCTTCATGGATCACTGCCTTGTCGAGGCGAAGGGGCTTGCGTAGCTCAATCAAGCTATGAGCTATGCTGTGCAGGGCCACCCAAGACGGAGGGGACATAGCACAGAGCTCTGACAAAATGTGAGCCACTGGAGAAGGAAATGGCAACCCATTCCAGGATCTTTGCCATGAAAACCCCATGGACAGTACCAAAAGGCAAATGATGCCGGAAGATGAGCCCCTCAGGTCGGAAGGTGTCCAATGTGCTGCTGTGGAAAAGCAGAGGGCTAGTACTAGTAGCGCCAGAAAGAATGAAGCAACTGGGTCAAAGCCGAAAGGACACTCAGTTGTAGATGTACCTGGTGGTGAAAGGAGAGTCCGATGCTGTAAAGAACAATACTGCACAGGAACCTGGAATGTAAGATCTATGAATCAAGACAAGCTGGATGTGCTCAAACAAGAGATGACAAGACTGAACATTGACATCTTAGGAATCAGTGAACTAAAATGGACAGGAATGGGTGAATTTAATTCAAGTGACCATCAGGTATACTGCTGCGGGCAAGAATCCCTCAGAAGAAATGGAGTAGCCTTCATAGTCAATAAAAGAGTAGGAAAAGCAATACTGGGATACAATCTCCAAAATGACAGAATGATCTCAGCTCGAATCCAAGGCAAACCATTCAACATCACAATAGTCCAAGTCTATGCCCAACCACTGATGCTGAAGTGGCTGAAGTTGACTGGTTCTTTGAAGGCCTACAACACCTTCTAGAATTAACACCAAAAAATGATGTCCTTATCATCATGGGGGATTGGAATGCTAAAGTAGGAAGCCAAAAGATAACTGGAATAACAGGCAAGTTTGGCCTGGGAGTACAAAATGAAGCAGGGGATAGGCTGGTACAATTTTGTCAAGAGAATATGATGGTCATAGGAAACACTCTTTTCCAACAACCCAAGAGATGACTCTACACATGGACATCACCAAACGGTCAACACAGAAATCAGATGGACTATGTGCTCTGCAGCCAAAGATGGAGAAGCTCTATACAGTCAGTAAAAACAAGACCAGGAGCTGGCTGTGGCTCAGATCATGAGCTTCTTGTTACAAAGTTTAGGCTTAAATTGAAGAAAGTAAGGAAAAGCACTAGGCCACTCAAGTATGACCTAAATCATATTCCTGATGAATATACAGTAGAGGTGACAAATAGATTTAAGGAATTAGATCTGATAGACAGAGTGCCTGAAGAACTATGGACGGAAGTTTGCAACATTGTAAAAGAGGTAGCAACTAAAACCATCCCAAAGAAAAAGAAATGCAAGAAAGCAAAATGGCTGCCTGAGGAAGCTTTACAAATAGCTGAGGGAAGCGAAAGGCAAGGGAGAAAGAGAAAGCTACACCCAACTGAATGCAGAATTCTAGAGAATAGCTAGAAGAGATAAGAATGCCTTCTTCAATGAACAGTGCAAAGCAATAGAAGAAAACAATAGAATAGGGAGGACCAGAGATCTCTTCAAGATAATTGGAGATATGAAGGGAACATTTCATGCAAAGATGGGCATGATAAAGGACCAAAATGGCAGGAACCTAACAGAGGCAGAAGAGATTAAGAAGAGGTGGCAAGATTACACAGAAGAACTATACAAGAATGAGCTTAATGTCCCTGATAACCACGATGGGGTGGTCACTGACCTCGAGCCAGACATCCTGGAATGTGAAGTCCAATGGGCCTTAGGAAGTCTGAGCAACAACAAAGCTAGTGGAGGTGACAGTATTCCAGCTGAGCTATTCAAAATCTTAAAAGACAATACAGTGAAAGTGCTCCACTCAATAAGCCAGCAAATTTGGAAAACTCAGCAGTGGCCACAGGATTGGAAAAGGTCAGTTTACATTCTGATCCCAAAGAAGGGCAATGCCGAAGAATGTTCAAACTACCGCACCATTGGACTCATTTCACATGCTAGCAAAGTGATGCTCAAAATCCTACAAGCTAGGCTCCAGCAGTATGTGGACCGAGAACTACCAGAAATACAGGCAGGATTTCAAAGAGGCACAGGAACCAGAGATCAAATTGCCAACATACGCTGGATCATGGAGAAAGCTAGGGAGTTCCAGAAAAACATCTACTTCTGCTTCATTGATTATGTTAAAGCCTTTGATTGTGTGGATCACAACAAATTGTGGCAAGTTCTTAAAGAGATGGGAGTACCAGACCATCCTATTCGTCTCTTGAGAAACCTATATGCGGGTCAAGAAGCAACAGTGAGAAGTGGACAGGAAACCACTGATTGGTTCAAAATTGAGAAAGGAGTTCGGCAAGGCTGTATACTGTCACCCTGCCTATTCAAATTATATTCAGAGCACATCATGAGAAAGACAGGGCTAGATAAATCACAAGTTGGAATTAAGATTGCTGGGAGAAATTAAACAACCTCAGATATGCAGATGATTCCACTCTAATGGCAGAAAGTGAAGAAGAACTAAAGAGCCTCTTGATGCGGGTGAAGGTGGAGAGTGCAAAAAGTTGGCTTGAAACACACCATTAAGAAAACTAATATCATGGCATCCAGTCTTCTCACTTCCTGGCAAATAGATGGGGAAGAAATGGAGGTACTGACAGATTTTGTTTTCCTGGGCTCCAAGATCACTGTGGACAGGGACTGCAGCCAAGAAATTAAAAGATGCTTGCTCCTTGGGAGGAAAGCTATTGCAAATCTAGACAGCATACTAAAAAGCAGAGACATCACCCTTTCACCAAAAATTCGTATAGTCAAGGCTATGTTTTTCTCAGTTGCAATGTATGGCTGTGAAAGCTGGACCATAAGGAAGACTGAGCGCCGAAGGATTGAGGCCTTTGAATTTTGGTGCTGGAGGAGACGCCTGCAAGTCCCTTGGATCGCAAGGTGATCAAACCGTTCAGTGCTAGAGGAGATCAACCCTGACTGCTCTTTAGAATGCCAGATACTGAAGATGAAACTCAAATACTTTGGCCACCTAATGAGAAGGAAGGAGTCACTGGAGAAGACGCTAATGCTGGGAAGAATAGATGGCAAAAGAAGAAGGGGACGGCAGAGAATGCGGTGGCTGGATGGAGTCACTGAAGCAGTTGGTGTCAGCTTAAGTGGACTCCCGGAGATGGTGGAGGACAGGAAGGCCTGGAGGAATGTTGTCCATGGGATTCCGATGGGTCGGACACGACTTCGCGACTAACAACTACAAGAGACAATACAACAGTAAACTGAGGACTAGACAGATATTATATTATGAATGGACATGAAAACCATGTTACAATATTAAAACACTCAATGAAAAGAGGTATCTGTCATTCCTTGCAGCCCACAACATCCCTTGCAGCTGTTCCCCCCACCCCCATTCTATCAGCCAGCTGAGAAACATTTTGTAAACTAATAGCTAAGGACCCATTTAACCCTGTGGGTACAACTTTTCTATGTGGAGGAAGCGCATATCTCACCTGGCATATCTGTGTGCATAGTGGTCATTTAATGATAGCAATTAATTCAAGCAAAGTCACTGAAACATATGCCATCGAATTCATGCAGAAAGCAGAAATATGACCTGCTTCTAGATGCCGCTGTCTCCATTCTGTATTTCTGGAACCTCCACCGCACAGAACAGTTTTAAGCTTCTAAAACTGGCCCTACGTCTTCTCAGTGAGAGATCCTTTCTAGCTCGAGGTATTAATAGCTTCTGTTCCCTTACATGGTTTCTGTAGTAAAATGAGCAGAGTGTTGCCAATGTTTGAAACCAGAACTAACACGGCCACAGAGACCACATCAACTTCTTATATTGCATGTTGGTCTGTTAAGTACATGTTTCCTACTAAAGCAAACTCAGAAAGGTAGCTTATAATTAACCTCTTAGCATATGGCATATGTGATGTAATGGAGAGTGTAATGTTTGAAGACTGCCCCAGCAATGGCAGAAAAGCCTGTCCTAGCTCACTCTTTGGCTCTCCTACAGTCTCCCCTTCCTTGACTTCAAAACAGAGGGGAAGGGTTCCATAAGCACTTCCTCCCACTCAGTCATATATCTCTGAACTGAACACCTAAGCTGCTTAGCCTCCTACAGCTGCCATTCATAGTACAAGAATTCTCTAATTTTTAAAGATCTCTTGTAGGTGATATAGTATCTTAGCCTCCATGACAACAGGGCTACATTTCACTACAATTACATATTTAGGGCTCTAGAACAGTTTTTCCTCACCATCAGATGCTTTAGTCTATAACTCCCTGCAACCCTTAACAATTGGCCATGCAGACTAAGACTTATGGGAGCTGAAGTCCAAGACACCAGGTTGAGAAAAATGCACCAGTCCTTAAAGGGCACCTGTGTATTTCTGACCCTTGTGGGTAATTTGCTTTTTTCATGACCCAAGATGGTAGGTGGATAGGATAAAGATATAGCACCTGCCCTACATGCGTAGTAATGTTCCAATTCTGGGCAAAGAACAGATAATAAAAAATGGCCCATTTGAACCATGTTAGAGATTGGCACACTACCTCTGGTAATAAATATTTAAACATTCACCATTACCAAATACACTTTTTGACAATCAGTTCTAAGCCTCTTTTGGAAACACTATAAGACTTTTCTATTTAGATACCAGAAAGATACCAGAATGCTTAATTGGATTATAAATGTAATTGTGTCTTTTATATTTACTGTTTAATCTGTTTTTACAATATTTTACCCATTGTGAAGGCTGGGTTGCTGATATGTAAAAGAACTTAGTTTTTCTTTATTTTAACATGCTATTCTTCTTAAACACCATGCTTGTGATGCAGCCACTAGAGGGCAGAACAATCTAGATTTATCCAATACTGCATTTTATGCAACTCCTAGAAGGGATATAAGTCATTCTATGCTTAGTTTGAATATACTGTCACTGATAGATGAAGTGCAACCATAGCTCAGTGGCAGAGTAGACACTGCTACTTGCAGTTCCTACTTGCAGACAGAGATCTGCTGCTAATTAGAGCAGACAATACTGGCTTGATGGACCAGTGGCCTGAATCACTGAATGGCAACTGCCCAAGTTCTTATTCGACAAAATCTGCTCCTTGCTTTTTTAACTCTTGTTTCTTTTAAGACTGTACAATTGAATAAAGAACTTGTTTTAGTATCTTTATGACATTCCAATAATAGTTTATCTGAAATTAATTTTTAATTTGAATCTCCAGAATCCAATGAGGGAAAACTATCAACAGATAGAAACATGCTTCTATGGGCAGATCTTCACAAACACAAGGGTCTGAAGGTGCCACCTAGACTGAGAGATGGAGAAACCCCTGCATACATGCATATTCATTGCCCCATCCAAAGAATAGAGCTGTGGGCATTGCTGTAGGTCATCCCCTTGAAGTCACTCACCTCCTGCCCCCAGCAGGGTGAAAGGTATCATAGCTACCATATTTAGTTGGGACTTCATAATTGCAGTTTTTGGTTCTGCAGTCCTGCATTTTACACATTCAGAAATCCCATTGATTTGTATGTGCATCCATCATTGCAATGCCAATATACATGGCCCAAAGCAATCCCTACAAAGAAAATAACGTTTACAGTAAAGTAAGATGCAATTAACTAACAACATTATCTACATTCCTGTTATCATGGGCTTCTAAGGGAAGGTATTAAAACATCTTGCATTCACTTCAGAATATAACAAAGCTGTAGCTCAAATGGATTTCTAACTTGGATTGTATCATGTTCCAATTATATGTCCAGGAGCCCATTCACAACAGCTCTTAAAAACCACTGGTGGAGTAGTTGTTGAACTTTAGAAATTTAGATTTTTTTCCTGCTCTGTCCCAGGACTTCAAGGTGGATCTCACCATTATGGTGATATGGAATTGCTTATCCAGAATCAACCAATACACAAAACTTATTCTTCCCTTTAATGCACTACTTGGACCCTATTCTTTCCTAATAAGCACTCCAGCAGTCTAATCATATTATCTTACAGAAATTTAAACTATTCATTCCAATGCTTGAAAGTTTACAACTGACTACAATCCCGCTCAAATCAATCTTTTCTTATCAGTCCATCTTCCCAATTAGACTATTAGTGGGAATTCCATAGATTTCCCCAAATACAGTACTTAAATCCAGACCACTCCTATAGAACTGAAAATATATGATGTAGTCTTTTTCCAAGTTAACCTTAGTGCAGCCTACTCATATCATACTCAAAAGGTCACCAAATAACTGAAAAGAATTTAGGTTAAATGAACCAGAAATAGAGTCACTGATATGCCAGCTGTATGTGACTATATAAATAATTACTTGAAAGACACAGTGGAATGACAGCCATGATCAGATAGCCACTGATTTGGCAGGTATATGCAAGTAGCTAAATTAAACTTCAATGACATGTTTGGAAGGAAGAGCATTAAATAGCATAGTGTTTTTCTGAAGCTGTACTTTGTTTCTTTGGAAACAAATTCTAGGATTCTGTAGGCCACTTCAGTTTCTCCTTAGCTCCAGACTTACATCCCAAATACAATAGAGTGGTGTGTTTCTAAAACAGAGGCTCACAAGCCACCAATGAGTCACAGGAGCTTGGTGCATGAGTCATCAGTGTCCCAGTTAGGAGTGTGGGAGAATGCTTCACAGAGGGTTAAGTGGGGAGAATTGCTACTGGACTGAGAATGCAGTTGACAGGTGGCTCTCAAAGGAAGACAATTTTCCACTAGTGGTCTCCAAAGAAGTTTGAAACCACTGCATGGAGAGAAATAATTACTTTTGGCAAAGAAACTGTTTTTTCTCTGTTATTGGTGATGGCTTGATTGAGTTCTTAAGGTTAGTGCTGTCAACACTAATCCCATTGCACTTTGCAATGAAATAAGACCTGGGAAGTCTCTAAGGAACACCCTTGATGAGTTACTTTATCCTCTAAATTATTTTACCATGCTCCACTGGGAGTGAAAGAATAATTTCTTGGTGCATTGAATACTTTAGTATCCAGTGCACTAAATCACTTGCTTATTATACAATAGACCACCAATCACATCCCCTCATTTCCAGGGAGGGGCCTATGCAGCTTCTGGGGCAGCATAACCATTCTTCAGATTATCATCAAAGGACATTAAAAAACTTTATAAAAATGTTGTGGCTTAAATAATGCATAAAATTCATTCTGTTTAGGGTACTTTGATCTTACAGAAACCACTACTCTCTTCAGCCCATGGCTTTGGGGGGTTCCATGCAGCCTAATCAAAATCCTGTTGTCATTTTTATTTAACTATAATCATTCTTTAGGTCTTATACCCGCTCTTTCAACTTTTCCTGCTCTCTCTACTGAATTCATTTCATTTATTTAAACAAGGCTTCTGAGGCTGAAAATCAAATAAGTAACCTTAGTAAAGAGACTTGTGGTTCCAACACACTGCTTGTCAGTGCTAGAAGAGGCAATCTGGATAAAATTAGTGTCAGTTTTCCAAAAAGGAAAGGCATAGCTGATTCTGAATTTAAAGACTGCCTGTTCCAGAGAAGCAAAATCTCTTGCATTAACAAATCTGTACAGAATCTCAGCAGACTCTTAAATTGTTTCTTGCTTACCAGTTCTGCACAGCCAAGATAATGAATTATCATATGCCCTGGCAGGTTTAGCTTTTGTGCAAACATTATTAACTTTAGTCTGTCTCCCTTACCACTGGCCCCTGAGGAATCACAATGATGCTCTCAGTTCCTAGAAGGCTGTTCAGCATCTTCTAAACATACTGATGTCCACTTAGGAGTGAGCATCCCTATCCGTGAAACTACGATTATATCAAACACTGGTGAGTCTTTGCAACACCAGGTAGTGTCAGTAACTTCTTCAGGTGCTAAACAGAAGTAACAGCTTGCTCCTAGGAAGCCTTATTCTAATGCTTCGTGGCACTAACTCCGCAGTGTCCATGGAACTGCAGTCTAGACTTTTTCCCCCAGATTTGCAGCTTCATTATAGACTTCTGACCCACTGCAGACCTTATTATCTCTTCGCCAACACCCTTTAATTTTAAACATGCTTTTTGCCATTCACTTCAACAAACTCGAACGTCGCAGTTCAGATCGTATTCGTGTCAACGGAGAACACATGCACACAAAACACACAGAGGCAACGGGGCAAATCTAAGGGGGCTTCCCACAGTTATATCCCGTTTCGTTCAAGCCGGACTGTCTTGCCGGGAAGTAGCCTCGGGACTGAAGCGTTTTGGCTTCCAAACATGCAGTTCGCTTCCAGCAGCTCGAGAGCAACACATCCCGCAGTGCCTGGGCATCATACCTCTCGCAATGAATCCGTCGCTCGCAAAACCTCTTGCCACGACTGTGGTCTGCGCAGGCTAAAACCTGAAGTGGTCCAGTAGCTACAGTCCGTTTATTTACTTTTTTTAAAGTCGGCAACAGAAAGCCAGCGGTCCGGTGATGCAGAAGTCACCAGGGTTTTCCACGCTCGCTCCAGCCTTCCGGCGAGGCAGGCTGCGGACGACGGCAGCCTCGGAGCCCTAGCGGAGGCTACTGCAGCAGGCGGAGCGGCGAGCCGGCAGGGTCTTTCCTCGCCGGGTGGGCGGGGAAGGGACGCGCCAAAGGAGGGGAGAGCCAGGCAAGCCCAGGGAGGAAGCGCGGGAGAAAAGGCGCGGGAGAGCACGCTGCGTGTAGCGGTCTCCAGCGGCGCAGCGGACGGCGGCTGTTTCCCCAGCGTGAGGGAGGCAGCGGAGGGAGGCACATTCCTAGCATACTTGCACTTAGAGGAGGGGTGCATAGGCGAGCCGTGCTCTTGCCGCCCCCGTTAGTGTAGCCAGCCTTTTGCTTGCGAGTGAGGCAAGCGATTTATTTTTTAATTGCCCAACAGACGACTCAACTACAAAATACATGACGCCGGCTACAGTATCAGGGCTCGCTCCTATGCATGCTTAGACAAAAAAGGCAATGCTGGAAGCTGGAGGACTTTGGCCTGTGTAGGTTTGCCTACAATTGCAGCAATCTTATGCTCACTTACCTGGAAGTATCTCTTTCTTCTAAGCAAGCAGTATGTGGGGTTGCACTGTTAAGCCCTTTAGAAAGCCACGTGTTCATTCCTACTCTATTCTTAAGCCCACAATACAGTTCACAGGGTCACATCTCATTCACTTTATCTTTGGTCAATATTTTTGCCTTATTGTATGACTTTGTTCCAAACATTTAAAAACATGCAAATTTCTTAATACAGCAGTCAACTTCCCTAAGCTTTGTTAGTGAAGGTTTTCTTTATATGTCTGAAACAAGATTCATTGAGGGTCAAGCACACACTCTTGATTATAGTGACAATCATATTAGCTACGGCTAGCTTTTCAGAAATTCTATAGTGTACACACATTGCATAGTAATTATAACATCATTATGAATAAATAGGGTTAATTGACTGGGGGGACTGGCCTGCTGGTGCACTTTTAATGTGCAGAAACCAGTGGGCTAAGTTTGATTGATTTTTATCAACAGCCAATGGTTCATGAATCAGGAAAATCATATAAGGTTATCCAATCTTTCACTAAAAACAAATGTGACATATAAATTTTACAGATCTTTGATAGACCTTGATCCTTGGCTTGATCCTGTTAAAGCAGTGATGGCAACTTCTAGCCTTCCTGTTGTCGGATGGCAAATCCCATGATCCCTCACCACTGACTATAGTGGTTAGGAATTACTGTCCAACATCACCTGGTGGATCCTGCTACTCTTCCCTGTATTACCTAACAGGTAATAGATCTGGATGCAGGACTTTAAAAAAAAGAGAGAGATACAGAATTATCGGCAGTGACATAGTAGAAACAGGTGAGCAAGATGCCTGCAAAACTGTTAGTCACTCCGTTATGAAACAGAGACCTTATTCATTGTATTATTTTTTTAAAGTAGAAGGTAGCAGTCACATGTTATATAATGCTTATACCTTGAATTAAACTGCATGGATTTATATGGAATTATATGGAATTAAACTCCATATTTTGTAAAGGTGTGATTGCTGCACTTCTTTTCCATTTACATAGCCAGTTACATCATAGTTGCTTATGTGAATCATATGCTACTCAAGTTCAAGAAAAATATCTAAAATAACACACTACAAACTTTCCTATCACCAGTAAAGAAATGTTAACTAAAAATTTTCAGTATCCCACAACTGTGATAACAAAACATAGCAGATACTTCCAAAATGCAACTGGTTGTTTTCTTTTCTCTTCCTGTTTGGTTTGGAAATTCTTTATAGTGCAAATGTTATTGCCTGACATTTCTTCCATTTTATCACATGTATTAAAAACAGTAATGAGAAACTGGTCTCTAAATTATCCTGGAATTCACATGTTCATGTAGCCAGAATACTAAATGTGACAAGAGGTTTAAAGAGGCCACTTGTCTTTTCTAATAATCTATACCAGGGGTCGGCAACCTTTAACACTCAAAGAGCCATTTGGACCCATTTCCCACAGAAAAGAAAACACTGGGAGCCACAAAACCCTTTTGACATCTAAAATGAAGATAACACTGCATATATAGTATTTTACCTTTATAATATGTATAAAAAAAACTATAGTGTGTTGCATTTATGAAATCAACGAACTGCTACACAGAAAACACTTTTATTTCTGCATGCAACAAAAACATTTTGAACTCAGAACAAAAAGACGCTGGGTTGAAAGTTACTTTCAAATAAAATACTCAGTGTCTATCTGAGTCCTCACATTTATGAAATAAAAAGCCAAACTTATATTATCCACTAGCAGCAAACCAAACATGCCGTCTGCTTCTGTGTGCCCTCATCCTTTTATCATGTAGTGAAATACTGTACAAACATCCCTCTCCCAATGTTATAATGTTGCTGGATCTTCTGTAAGAATCTTCTTAAAACAAAGAAGTAGATCTATATCTTCATTATGATTTAGCTGCAGCTCTTGTTCAGTCACTAAAAACTGTTATTTTTAATCTTACATTATAAACTAGTAGGATTCCTTTCATATATTTTGAATAGAACAACTTACTGCAGAGTCAGTCAGTGCTAAAGGGCTGCATGCATTAAACAGCAAAGCCCATAAGTTCATCAGCAGTAAAAGCAAATGAATCTACCCACGTATCATTAAACCTTCGGTTTTCTTCAGAAACTTTTCTTCGGATTTATCCATGGTTGGAGGGGGGTAAAGCTCAGTACATCACAGATATAGGTGTTTTAGTGACTGATTAGCAGATAAACAGTCAAGTGATGTGAATTGTGACAGGTCCCATGCACAGCTTTTAACATTCAGATGAAGGAGATTACATTGGGACAAAGAGAATCTTTTCAGCAGCCTTTCGTGTAACATGAGAGCCTGCAGGAAGCTTTTTAGCAGAGGAATGTAGCGATTTACTTAACTAGCTAACACTGCATTCCTGAGTGGAGCTTCGAGCAGATCAGCAGCTGTGCCAGCGCGTTTTGAGCGACGGAGCCGCAGCAGAGGGATTCAAGAGCCACGTGCGGCTCCGAAGCCGTGGGTTGCCGACCCCTGATCTATACAGTGGTGCCTCAGCTCACGAACACCTTGGTTCACAACCAAATCGGGTCACGAACAAAAATTTCATGAAAATTTTGACTTGGGTTGTGAACTCCGCATTGGATGGCAACCAAGATTGCGGCCATCTCCCCACCCCCCTGAATGGGGAGATGGCCATGATTGCAGTTGCGTTCATGCAGGGAAGAGATAGAGGAGCTGACGACAGAAGAACTTGCTGAACTCCAGAGGCAGTAGCAGAAGGCACTTGCTGAGGAGGATTCCACTGAGGAAGAGGAAGACAGGGAGGAGGTTAGCAGTGATGTGATACAATCCATTATGAAAAAATGGAATGAGTGCCAGGATTTCTTTGAGAAGCACCACCCCAACATAACTGTAATGAACAGAGCGTTGAATCTGATGAACGATAACGTGGTCTCTCATTTCCGGAGGGTTATGCAGCACAGGAAAAAACAAGTGACTATAGACAGATTTTTCACCATAATTGACCCTGCAGCTAAGAGACAAAGAAGAAAGGAAATCCCTGAGAGAGATCTCCCCAGTGTCCTTATGGAGGGGGACTCTCCCTCAAAATAATAACCTCCCCCCCCACCTAGGTTAGTATTCTCCACTGTACTGTACAGTACTTTGTTGTTCTTTGTCGTTTTGTTTCAAATTTTTCTGATTAAAAAATAGTCACAGAATGGATTAACCTTATTTACACTGAACCTTATGGGAAAATTTGAGTCAGCTCATGACCAAAAATTGGCTCACAACCACATTTGGAGGGGCCAGAATGGATTAACCTTATTTACATTGAATCTTATGGGGAAATTTGACTTGGGTCACAACCAGAGTCATGGAACGGATTAAGTTCATGAGCCAAGGTACCACTGTACTTATTGGAATAAGGCAATTACTTGGAAATGACTCAGGCTTACCTTAGATGAATCAGGAACCAAGCTAAAACCAACTTTGAGAATAAAATCAACAAAGTGCTAAAACTAAATGTGTAACTCAACCAAAGTTAAAATAAAAGATAGGGTGGAGATGAATTTATTTGAGAGGCAGGAGCTAAGCTTAATTTTTGTTCCTTAATGCTAGGGCTTGGCCTTGCAATATGTAAAGGACAAGAGTGGAACTTGCTCATCAAGGGTGTTTCTAGTCAGACTTAAGCCACAGCTTCTTTCCTATTGGAAATTACACAGGCAACACATGGTGATGTGATTATACCTTTGAAGCAAGTATACTTGTGGCTAACAGTGCTTCCTTACTAGGCATTGCTTGTGGAATTTCCATGATTTGTTCACTCACTTTTTACAGGGCATCCTCATGATGCTATCTAATTATGTGTGGTCTAGAGGTTAGAGATTTGGAATGGGACTCTTGGGACCTGATTCTGGACCCCACAGAGTGGAAGATGCACAGTTGGCATGCTACATCAGTAAAGCAGAGCTATTTTAATTGTCATACAAGCCATACTTGCTTGAGGTGTAGAGCCATCAGAGGCACCTACTTGCCTGTGTGCTCGGTTTGCCCGCTGCTGTAAAGGTTCTGAGCCCAGGTTCTTGCCTTCACTAGTGAAGTTGCACAAAAAATAACATCTGTAAAACTGGGGCTTCTATCTCTATATTTTGTCTAATATACAAATAAGATAGATATAAAGAACTCATGCCATTATTGTGGGTAGTAGCCAGGTTGGCCATAGCTGTTAAATGGAAATTAGCAAACATGCTCTTCTCATCATATAGAAATGTGGAACCTTGTACCTATGCAAAAAATCACTAGGAATCTTACAGCACAAAGAAGCTAAGTAGAACTTGATGCTTTTTATAAAGTTTGGTGTCCTTTTACTGAATTTACTAATACTGAAAATGCATAACACATTATTGTATTAGAATATGGAATAATTACCATTTTCAGATAGTCTTGCTTGTACCAAATAGAGATCATGAGTTCTTAAAAAGATTGTAAAGAAATTGACATACATGTGGTTTGCTTAAATTTGTAACTGTTCATGGTTACTTTGAATAATTCTGTAAAAAAGGAAACTTCACAATGTGTTATATGTTCCTAAGACATCATGATAGTGGAGTTTTGATTACCTATGTGAGAATAGTTTTATTGTAACATCTGAGTCTCTACTTCCACTGTTCCCAGTCTTATACCTCTTAATGGAGCCTGAATACCTATGAAACATAAGGGCATGCTGTACTCCTGATGGAGTGCAAATACAACATAAAATAATGTTGTAAATACCTAATTACAGCTGGAATTCCTCCAGTTTTCAAAATTAATCCTTTAAAAGTATTTTAATCATAAAGAAATTGAGCAAACCTTTGTGCTCTCTTCATGTACTTCTTGAAGTTGATCTGACATTGTATAAAAACAAATAAGCTTTTACTTTGTTGTATATTTACACAACCTGACAGTCTTTTCAGGTCACTTAAAAAGCAACAAACAATTCACTCCAAATGCCTTTCACTTTCTCTTAACATTCTTCTTGCGAATGTTGGGGCCTGCATATGTTACAGTTCATGCTAGAATAATTCATGCTAAGAAAACCACAGTCTGTCATAGCTCTTGGATTCAATTAATGTGTGAACATTTGGTTTACATATTTAGTTGCCACAGTCCTATGTTGTTGTTTTTTTACTATGATTTCATTAGTGGCTCCCAAGCCTTTTAATTAGACAGTGTACAAACAGCATTGTCCTTGGTTGAGTTCTGCATGTTAGATCCAGATCTGTGTGATAAAATCTTATTGAATATTTTGTAAATGTTAAGTTTGCTTTAACCATAATATTTATATTTTGATAATGCAATTTAATGCACATTTACTTAGACATAATTGAATTCAAAGGGGCTTATTCCCTAACAAGTACTTAGCATTGCAGTCTTAGAGTATATACTGCTATCCAGTATATTGTTATTTTTGTTTTTCTATTGTTTTTCTAAAAACAATAAAACACAGAACCAACAGAGCCAGTGTGGTGTAATGGTTAAGACCATGGGACTGGGACTCAGATGATCTGGGTTCGAGTCCCCGCTCAGCCATGGAGCCAGCTGGGTGACTTTGGGCCGATCACAGACTCTCAGCCCAACCTACCTCACAGGGTTGTTGTTGTGGGGATAAGATGGAGGAGGAGAATGATGTAAGCTGCCTTGAGCCCTTTGTAGGAAAAAGGCAGGCTATAAATCGAAAAATAAAAAACAAACATTAAAATAAACAGAATAGTAAAACCAGAACAATATGTCGATATTTTTTGAATGATGTGCACTCCAAAGTAAGTTCAGTAGAATATACTCCTGTTAAGTACTCCTGCATGCTGAACATCAGACCCAGCACCAGATGATCCTTGCTGAGGAAAGTAGTGCAAAGCTGAAACACCACCACCTATATATTCCCCATCACCACTTGCCTCACCAATGTGGTGCTCATTCTGTTACCCACGTCAATAGAAAATTTACAGCAGGAGACATGCAGCTTGATTTACCTCGTGCAGTTTGATGTGCTTCTACTGACTTCAGACTAAAAGCAGTCAAGGTACTCCATTATGAGTAAACTGCCAGAACCTTGCTCTACAACAACAGTTTCATTAATTATTATAAATACGTTTGTATGAAACTACTTTGTTTTCAAAGAAAGCCCTCCTACCACTCGCAACTGGAAGGCACTGCACAGTTGTGTTTTTTCTCCTTAACAGATTTTTTGTCCTACAGAAAATGAAGACACTGCAAGAAAACTCAGGAAGATGGTGAGCAGAAAATAACAGCTGAACCTGTATATTTCCATGGCACCACAAAACATTCATTTGGAAACATCCTTTTAGGCAAAGATAATTTGAATCCTTTGCATTGTATTAAAAATCTAAATATTAGAGAGGATTTCATTTTCCTTTTATGTATATATTTCACTTTTGATCTTCATTGCATTCCACTGTTTTCTCAAATCGCTGATAATAGTGGAGAGAGTACTTATTTGCTGTATTTTGAAACAATTCATTTATTTCATACATGTCTGAGTGATGGAACATAAATGGTCATTTAAGTAATTCAGTTTAGTCTTTTTGAGCATTATTTTTAAACTATCTGAGAAACATATCCTTTGCTGTTCATTTCATGATTTAGCATGACTGGCTGGGCAATGCTGGAGTCACAGGACTTTTTCTGTGTTTGAATTGTGCATATAGCAAGTTAATTTCTGGAAAAGATAATCCATGATGGAAGATCTGCCCATAACCAACTATGGAGTTAGAAAGGCACATTAAAGTCTGACTCAGAACAATAAAAAAACTGGAACATACAGAACTAGGCCTATTATTTACCTATGAATATATTTATACAGTAATTCAAAGTAATGGCCATCATCCCATTTCCTTCTGTCTCAAGGAGCTTTCAAACACTGGATATATAAACTATACAATGGATAGTCACAACACATTTTTTTAAGTGATAGCACTAGTTTGGACAGAATAGTAGTAGTAGTACTCTGTTTCCCCAAAAATAAGACCTAACTGGAAAAAAAGCCCTAGCACAATTTTTAAGGATGCTTGTAATATAAGCTCTACCCCCAAAATAAGCCCCAATTAAGATCATCAGCCAGACAGATGCATTTAGTACAAAGATGACATGACTGAATAAATGTAGATTTTTGTACATGAATAAATGAATAAATGTAGATTGTTGTACATTAAAAAATAAGAGATCACCTGAAAATAACCCCTAATGTTTCTTTTGGAGCAAAAATTAATATAAGACCTGGTCTTATTTTTGGGGAAATACAGTAGCAGTAGCAGTAGTAAATTCATGCATAGATGGTCCAGCCTACATCTTGAAATAGGGTATTGGAGAAGAAGGTGCCTCCTTTGTTTTAACAAATACACAATTAGAGAGAACTTGTGTGTATGTAGCAGAAGGAGAACTGCTCTCAGGTAAGAGAGAACAAGAAGGAACCAGGCCAGCTATCAGTGTTTGAGCTACATCTTGAAAGGGTCATTCTTAGGTAAGATACGAACAGAGGGAGGAAAATTTCTAGCCTTGGGAAGGGAGGGGCCTAGGAAAAGGTTGTCAGAGGACGAAGGAAACTATAAAAGCTTTGTTCTATATGTGTACTGTGCAGTTCCAAGGCATTCTGCCTTACATATGTAATAATATGTCATCTTGCCTGCCATATTCTTAATAAATTTGCTCATTTGCTTTTCTTCAAACTTCTTTTGGCCTGTTTCATGAAAGATCTAACAAGTGGAATGCTAAAGTTCCAAGGAACTCAGTTGGACTTCAGTTTAAGTAGACATTCATAGGATTGCATTGGAGGACACTTACTCAAAATCAGCTTTACTTGCAAGTAGATACAATGAGTCTCTTAACAAACAGGTCTATTTGCAGGTTGGGGCCTTTAACTTCCAATTGTAAATGGCAACTGGGGAATGAGGAACCTAAGCAAATTTAAAAGCTGCTGTAATTTCTCATAAGTGCACTTCTCATGATGTCATTAAAAGAGATATTGCAATAATATATCAAATTATGATTTTTCCAGAATAAAATTCAGATGTAGAACCCAAATTAGTGACTATAGTTGTGCCTAGGAACAGACTGCAACAACTATTCCTGGTTACATCTAAGATTGTATTTCAGGAAAAACAAGTATCTTCACTTTACAATAGAAATTTTGAGGGTCACTGATTCCCTCCAGTATGAGTGATTTTAATACTGAAATGATAATGAAAGAAAAGCAGTTGTCTTGCAGCACAATCCTAGACATGCCTACTCAGAAGGTAAGTCCCATTGAGTGAAAAGCATTCCTAGCTAAATGGTATATAAATTGAAGTTTAATGCTCCAAGAAAGTGGTTTGAGAAACATATTTGTGGACCATCCCATCCACCCAGAATGTTTCCCATGAGGTTTGCTAGTGTTTTAGAATTTTCCTCATAATTCTTTTATAGTTCTAAACAAGGAGCCACAGTCATAGATTAAATGAGTTCCAGTACATAAAAGGTTGCTTACAACATTCTTTTCTCTCCCACGTGCATTATGAAGAAAGAATATTCCAGCCCTACATTCTAAATAATTTCATGCTGTAGTTTCCATCAAAGTCACAAGAAAAGCCAGACTCAATAGAATTAAATCAGTATGACTGTAACAGCTTAACAGGTTGGTGGACAACAACATATCAGCAGTGAAGCAGAAATGCTGCCAGAAAGAGACGTTTGTCTGTCATAAGTAATAGTTTCACATTATGTTTTATGTTATTCATTTTTATTTGCTTAATACAAGTGTCCTCCAACCTGGTGCTCCTAGCTAGTGATTGGGGATGATGTATGTTGTAGTCTGAAACATCTGGAAGTCACTAGGCTGGGGAAGGCTAGGTGCCCCAAAAAATTTGACATCATTTCGTAGTCTAATAACATAAACAATTCTCGCTCAATTGATCTCAAATTTTAACAAAATGTGTAAAAACTAGCTAATGTTAGTTACGCAATGTTACACAAGACATGCTACAGCGTGTTTGGCAGGAGGTGGACTACCGACTTGACGTGTGTTGTGTCACAGGCAGTGTGCATATTGAACATTTGTGAAGCTTTGTGAAATCGATTATAAAATCTACATCCCTTTGAATTTCTAGTTCGAATTTTGATAAATCTTTTATTGTTCAACATGAAGCCTATTTAATTTTGTTTGCCTAGGACATGTAGTTACTCAGATATTCACATTTCAAATAATGCCAATTTTTTTGGGACACCCTGTATATTATTCCCTAGAAAGTGTTCAATACATACACAACAATAAAATATACAACTAAATTATAAAAGCTGTGTGAAACCATAAGCTAGTTCAAGCATAGAGCTAATCCAAATGTGTGCTTATCTTCCACCCCACCCCAAACATCTGGCTGGTTCTGTGCACGGAACTTGCTCACACCACCAACCATAAGCAAGATGGGAAAGAGGGCAGAAAGGAATATTAGCAAGAATTTCACAATCCTACAGTACAATTTAGAAGCCTTTCCCAAGTCCCACCAATCTATTATGCTTCTATACAGCAGCTAGTTGCCAGATTTTTACTTTTTGTCTGCACATTGGCAATTACAAGAGAACATAAATGTGAAGGTGGTCTTGTCTTACCTATGGGCTTCCAAAGGCCAATCTACTGCAACTAGGACAACAGACTGTTGCAGTAGATTGGCCTTTGGTTTGGTTCAGCAAAGTTCTCTTTGTGTTTTTAAATTAATTAGCCATTGCAGTTATTTTGGTCCTTTAGAAAGCCAAAGGAAACACTCTAATTAAGATTCCTATCAGTGCTGAATGAAGAATACCACAGGTTAAAGGGCTGATTTTTTTCAGACTTTGTAGAAATGTCAGTTCTTACCCCATGAAGAATTTCAGAGATGCCTAATTTTACCCTGCTGAGTCATTATATTACAGTCTAGACTGTGGTGCCAAACAGCTGGACATGAATATTGGGGAAAGCTCCTCCTTTGTTGTTTTGCCAGAAGAGCTGAGTCATAACTGTGCTAACAAATAAAGTATGCTGAAAAAATTATCACATCACATTTCACCTCCTTTAATACAAAGTTGGACAGAACTTGCATTGCATAAAAAAGCTTCTTAGTAAATTTTCCAGTGCTGGTGCTCTGGTGCTGCAGGGAGGAATGTTTGTATGTAATCCTTTTATCAGAGAAATTTTTGTGATCACATAACTAACATACCCTCCTGGCACACATGCTCGCGTGCGCGCACATACACACACACATTGCCTTGCCCCTTCTTGCAGCTAATTATATCATTACTATAGCTACATATTCTGATACATAATTGGTGGCAGATAGAAGCGAGGACAAGGTTCCTGCTATTCTTGGTTATGGAAAGCAGAGAACTTCAGTCAAGTGTAGGTTTCACAACAAGATTACACCTCCTGACACTCCCTCTCCTACACAGTTATTAATGTTGAAGAGTATTGTCCTCCAGAAGGTGTAACAGAGCTATTTGGGAGCAAAACAATTAAAACGAATATGCCTGCTTTCTGAATCGCCATGCCTAAGATTGCAGTATAAAATTTTTAATTCCATATTTTGGAGCTCAGTGTCATTAATCTTTTTGGCAGCATGCATGTGAAATTAATCAAGTATGGATAAGGCTCTTGGATAAATACTGGGTTTATAATCTGATATGTTCATATTCCTTCTTAAAAAGTTATTTATATTGTGAGATTTTTCTTAAATGTGCTGTTATACAAAAAAATTTGCTTAAAATAAATGCTAAGTTAAAAGTGATTTGATATCTTACATTGTTGTGTTGTGGGTTTTTTTTTTTTTGTATTTACTGTATGCATGATATTTATATCCCACCCTTTTCCCTCCAAGAAGCTTAAGGGAGCTTACATAATTCTCCTCTCAATCTGATGCTCACAACAATGACCCTGTGAGGTAGGTTGGGCTGAGAGTCTGTGACTGGCCTAAAGTAACTCTGAGCTCCATGGGTTAGCAGGGACTAGAACCCAGATTACCTGAGTCCCAGTCCCACAGTCTTAACCACTACTTCACACTAATAACTTTAATTGTGAGTTAGGACAGTTCTTTGCCTTGTAGAACAGGCTTTTGTACCTGTTTTTGTTGAACAAAGGTCTTGAAACTGGGCGTGCACACAAAGATTGAGGAAGAACATTGGGCAATGCTTATATTGGCTGCAATTGTGTGCAGAGATTGTTTCAATTTCCTGGATGTCAGTAGGATTTAAACTGCCTAATTCTGGCAAGGTTATAACTGTTGGGACTGTTCCTTTTCCACCAAATTGTACAAACTGGAACATATGACATATTATCTGAAGAAAATGATAAAGAATAACCATAGAACTATCAGTTGCAGTTGTCAGAAAACAAACAAAAAAAGTACAAAGTATATAGCTGTGTAATGAAAAAAGTGACCTAATTTTCTTTCTTAAAAATTGTGGCAGCCCTTTTTTAATTTTTACTTACATTGATATAAAAGAAGAACACTTTTCTTGAAGTGCTGCAATATGTAAATATATGCAAGATATACTTGGTTAGTTCCCTGATTATGCAGTTCAAGTATCAGCTGAACATAGGATTATAGCTTGCTTTTGGCAGAGTTCCCTGAGCCTTTAATAGTTGTATGCTAAGGAAAAGAATTCAGCTGATGAAACTTCCCACCCCTGGGAAAGGCCATGCTGTCATACCAGATATTTAGGGCACTGGAGTCTTGCTTTGAAAGAAAGAAAGAACAAACTACTAGAGTTATGGGGACCAATTAAGCTGCTTTATTTGATTTTTTTTTTTTTTAAAATAAGCATTACAGCTTCAGAATACCTTGTTTTTAATGCCACCACATTGTCAGCTTCTGAAATGGAACTAAAGCATACTATGGCCCTGTTGAGGGCTATATCTTTGTTCTGTGTTTATCCATTCCATCCCCTCGCCATGCCCAGAGTGGGTGGATCCCACTGCCTGCTTTCTGCCTAATTCACCACTTGTAGCAGTGTGAAAGAGAATGGATCATTTGGTGATCTGTTTTTGTGTTTACAGAAGGCTAACCAGAAGCTGCAGCAAGGGGTGAAGTGGGACAAGCAAGGCCCAGTTCATCAGCCCAGATGAGAATCTAGAGGTTATTTGGCTCTTACTTGGCTGGACTGGTTCTCTTCTAGTTACTTAGAAGAACTACTAGGTAACTTTAAAAATGGGTGTCTGAGTTTGCTTGTTTTCCTCTTCTTGTTCAGGTTTTCCTTTAATGCCATGGCTTTTAGATCATAAGCCTATAGAGAGAAATAGGTTCTTTAACTGAAATATTTAGTAAGTATTTGATACTTTAATAATAAATTCTTAGTTTGTCTATTTCAGGTCATATGCAACAAAACTACCTGACTGATTTATTTTTTAGAATTTTTGTATGCCGTCCCCTTGCTATATAGCCTCGGGACGGCTCACATGATTCACAGTGATATGGTTCTGTGTTTCAGCAGTAGCTAGTCTGAACAATATTACATACTGAATATATAATACTGATGTTTTTACCTTGGTGATTTGTCTCACAAATATTCTGGAAAAAATCCTTTAGCTATCTACTCAGGAATAAACATATGAGGCTATTTTCCTGACGGCCTCTTCCCTGTTTCTTGCAAAGACACCTAATTGTTACGATTTGTGTAACTGTCATTTGAAGATAGCTGATATCAAGGTCTCTTCTGAGAAAGCAACAATTGTGGGAGATGGCAGAGATCAGTCAGAAACAGAGAGCAAGAGCATGTTTAGCACTGAAGCTTAATTCCTATAATCAGCTGCACAGAGGCAGAATCTTTAGCACTAAGCTCCAAAACTTGGGGGTTGAAGGCTTTTCTTTGGGGTCTAGTCTCCAAATTAAAAGTCTTAGAAGTATAGTCCTTCAAAGGGCTATGGAGACTTGTTAAGTTACAGGCATCTAGGCTTACTTGTAAGAATTAGTTGTGGGGTGGGGTTTCTATTATTTTTCAGCAGGAGGCAGGCATGAAGACTTTTGGCCTTGATCTGTCATTAAATCCCAATAGAATAAGAAAAAATTCCTCAGTCACCCCACACAGTGGCCAGAAGCTCTCCACAGAAAGGAAAATTCCTGTGATCCAGACTGTTTTGGCTGGGATTGCACCTAATTTGATTGCAAGCCTGTAGGAATCTACACTTCCAAATCGACAAGGTAGCATAAGCTGTAGGCCATCCTTTGTTGGCTATTTCAGAGGTCCACTTCTAACAATCATGGAATTTATAATCGGACTTAGCCTGCATATGCACATCGGGGATTATGGTTTATATTTATGGAGAGGGGTAAGCCTCCTTTAAATGCCTTAAAACAGTGGTAGAATGCACTAAGTGGTCTCAGTGGGCCATGTCAGAATAGGCAAAATGCCTACATCAACTCATTTCCAGCTGAGCATGTTTATTTAAGGACCAAGCAAAGAAAAGTTCAGAAATGGTGAGCTGCGTTTAAAATAACACGAAACACAGAATTAGCTCATTAAAACATACTTAACCAACCAAGGCACTTTATAGGTGAGGAACAGCTTTGGCTCTGCAGTGTGACAAACTCTTGCCTTCTTGTCAGTCTGTTGAAGGTAAAAGGAAGGTTTCTTCCACTGGGGTATTTCTAAGCTATCTGGCGACTTCCAGAGAAGGAAATTCAAATTGAGCAATCAAAGGCCATTCACCCAAGGGTCTCAACAAGGTGTCAGTGCACTTGTGAGGACTTCCAGGGCATCCATTGATCTTTTCACTCCCTCCCCCCCATTTTGCAAAAATGCTTTTCAATTTTTAAAACAGGAGGCCAGGTTCTCCTCCTCGCTTCTGAACTTGCTAGTTATCAGTTAGGTGGACAAGAAGAGAAGAAAAGAGTAGCTTCTTCCTGGCCTTACACATCTTCTTCAAGTCATATTGACCTTTACCAAATGTTCTTTGCCTCTTCTCCCAGTCTCTCCTCTTGCTCTTTATCTCCCCTACTGGTTTATTTATCTTTTCTCCTCCATTCCAGCCTTCCTCCTGGCCTTTTTTCTCTGCTATCATTTGCCTTGCTTATTCTCCATCTTTCCTCCTTCTCCCCTCACTTGTGCTGTTCCTCTCCTGCTTGTCTTGTCTTTCTTTCCTGGATCTGGAACCTAACCATGCTCTTCTCTTCCTCTAACTCATTTATTTTGATGTGTCTTATTCTTCTCAGCCTTACTCTTTTTCCTTTTTCTTTCTTCTCAGCCTTACTCTTTTTCCTTTCTCAGCCCCTTATCTCATTCACAGACATATGGATCACCTTATCGGGCTGGACTTTGGCAACAGAAGAGGAAGTAAAAGTAAAAGTTGTGGAATAGTCGGGTGAGCTTTGGACTGAGGTAGGGAAAGGGTTTTTCCACTTTTTGGACGTTGAGGACAGCATGTGCATTGCTAGGATGAGAAAGGGCAATCCTATGTAGATCTTCTCAGAATTTTCATCAAATTCCATGTAAGAGTGCATAGGATTGCAACCTTAAATGGGTATTTTATTGAGCTTAGGTGGGGTCAAATATATGAATTGGTCTTTCAATTTGTCTGCTTGTATTCAGTTAACTTGGTCCAATTATTTATCTTTGCCTAGTCAGACTCCCATGGCAGTCAGTATATGACTAGCCACATCCATGAGAGTTGATTTGTAGTTGTTCCCACAGAATTTGCTGAAATTTCCAAATATACCCACAGCTCCAAAAGGCTGGGGACCCTTGCCCCTGGTAATTCCTGCATGGACCTATTAACATAAGGATAAGTCATGGGGCAGTGATGGTGGCTCTATATGCCGACAGTAGGGTTCATGGTCCTGTCTCTTATAACACTCCTCTCATAGGGCCTCCTTGGAGTTAAGGGCCACCCATGATGATGATCCAAATCTAATAGCAGGGAAATAGATCAATGTCTTGGTCTGTATTCATAACGAGCCCTCTATGTGTAGAGAGCAACCCAGCTCTCCCTTATTAGTCTCCTAATATTTGTCCAATTCTAAGGAGGGGGCAGAGGGAAGCAGTGACCTTGCAGTTTCAAGATTCCCAAGTGAAGAGTGTAAGCACCAGCCCGCCTTGGAAAAAGAAGGAGAAATTTCAGAACTGAGTGGGAAGGACATCAGGTAAAGAGAGCAGACCAGTAAAGAAATGTTCAACATTTGCACGATTTGTAAACTGTGCAGGGAGCCTCTGAGCTGATGGACAATAAAGAAATATAAGTCCTTAAGCAACAGGACCACCCTGAGGACAGAGCCAGAATCATTATGAAAGGGAATGAAGGAGGAGATATTCCAGTTTGGATTCAACTCTTCACATTGGCAAATGCTTATCCCACATTTCAAAGAGATTTTAATTCTGATGTATGTTATTTTGTAAAACATTAAACTCAACTAAAAGTGCTATGTTTCTAAGGCTTGTCTAGGTCTGCTGGAGAGGGAAAAAGTGGGGAACCGTACTGTCCATACTATGAGAAGTAATACTACAATGTTTCTGGATCAGGTACATCTCTCCACGGTGAAGCAGTCAGGGTGAGGAGCCAAGTTTGGTCCTGAGCTGGAGTAGAGTCGCATAATTTTCCCCGTGTAGAGGCTATCAGTACTGTCTTCTACACTGTGACTCACTACCAGCATCGAGGTTGGAGGAGGTGATTGTAGGGAGCAGTAGGCGCTGTATGCAGCATTGTTCTCCGTTGCGAACAGGTTGGTGGACAGCATGCCCCAGACAACAAAGATGTGATTCCTGATATCTACATTCAGTTCTCATTCCTGTGGCTGGAATGGCATCTTACTGAGGGCATCTGCCATGGTATTCAGCGTGCCTGCCACATGGACAGCAACCAGAGATATGTTCTGGTGGATACACCAGTCCCGTATTTCTATGGTTAGATGATTTAGAGAAGCGGACCTTGTGCCACTGTTTGTTGAGATAGAATACTACTGTTGTATTGTCTGAGGCAACTTGATATGTTTCCTGTTCAGTATCTTTTGGAAAGAGATTAGTGCCTTGTGGACAGCAAGGAATTCTAGATGGTTGAAATGCTTTCTCCGGTCTGATCCAGTCCATAGGCCTTGCATTTGGTAATGCCCAGAGTCGGTACTCCAAATGGTAAGTGATATGTTCTTAGTCACTGTCACTATTGGTTCTGGCAGCATGAAAGGTAGTCCTTGGATGAAGTTGGACTTGTTCATCCACCAGGGTACCTCACTTTTATGCATCGGGCCAGTACGAGATATTTCTGAGGTGAGTTGCAGTTGGGATGGTACTGTATGCCTTCATAAACTGCAATTGGAGTGGTCTCATGCACAGCTGTGCATACTGGACTACTGCCACAGTAGATGCCCTATGTCCTAGTAGTTGCTGAATTCTACAAATGGTAGATCTTGGTTCGGAGTGAAGGTGAAGAGCTGATATGGTGAATTTCTTGAAACAGTCTGATGGTAGATAGACTTGGGCTAACAAAGCGTTCAGGCAGGCTCTGATGTATGTGATGGTCTATGAGGGAGTAAGCATGGATTTTCATTGTTAATACACAATCCAAGTTCCTGGAGAAGAATACATGCCTTCAAAATGGATTCGAAAAGTTCATTTTTGGAAGCAGCCACTAACAACCTGCCATCTAGATAAAGGTGGATTTGTACCCCTTGAAGGCTCAGGTGGGTGCACACAACAGCCTTACATTTAGTAAAGATCCTTGGTGCTGTTGACAGACCAAATAATAGGACTTTGAACTCATAAGGGTCAGAACCAATGTGGAACTGTAAGAAATGGGAATAGTCCAGCTGAATGCTTATGTAGAAATGGCTGGAACCATGCATATAGTAGAAGCAGATATGAATGGTTCTATGCAATGTGGAACAGGCATCACCATGTCCGTCCTGTTTTGCAGAGCCCAACAGCTTCTAGGGATCTCTTCTAAGGCAATCAAACAGTTATTTCTTGCTTGCTTGGTGAACACATGAGAATGAAGGCAAGCATCCACAATACAACCCTCACCTAGGCAAAAAAAGGAAAGGGGGTTGTCCCTCTCTGTAGCAGTAACTTACCATCACATTGGCCCCACTTTTAAAAAATGGTTTTTAAAGCCACACACCCACATGCTAAGAACTGATTGTGAAGTTTGAGAGAGATAACAACAGAAGACTGAGGTTTTTAAAAATGTCTTTTTCTTCGGTTAATGCAGTCAAGAAAGATCAGAAACTCTCTCCAAGATGCAGCCACAATGCTGATCTAGGAAGAACTAAGGGAACAAGCAGGAACCCATGAGGGACATGTGTAATCCAACAGCAGCAGAGGGTTTCATGCCTAAATTCCTCAGCCATAGAACTGTCCCAAAATGAGGCACCATGCAGGTGCACAGCCCATCTGTATGATGCACAGAGCTCACAAGGAAGAACATATGCCTTGGGTCTTACCTGCAATGCAGCTTCCCTTTTTCACTTTTTTGTTCAGCTTCTGTTTTGAATGCAGATTAAATTTACTTCAAGTTCCTGCATATAAGTGGCTTCCTACTGATCTTCTTTGTCAAGGCTGCCAAATCACTGGTACTCTCTGGTACTGGTACAGTAAACAAAGGTGCTATGAAGGTACAGAAGATGTTGCTAGCAAGGCTGATGCTGTGCAATATGGCTCCCCTGTGGTCAAAACCTGCTAGTTTTCATCCCAAATAGGACACTGAACAGGAAAAAGAGCATCTTTTATACCTTTATTAAGTGCCATGCTCTGTGGGATTTTTCTATGCATTACAAAATATTTCTCAATGATATCCCAAAATTGAATGGATCCTATATGCTGTTTTAAAACTCAGTGTAAAAACAGTTGGGCTTACATGGCAGCATCAGTGTAAGATTGTATTGGAGGCTTTTGCAATTCTTCTCTCTCTCTCTCTCTCTCTCTCTCTCTCTCTTTCTGCTTTGTTAGGCTGCCAAGCAGCTCATTTATAAAAACTAGATGCTTCACTAAATTGATCAGGTCTGCCAAAAAAGAAAACGAAGTATAGGAGTTGGAACTCTTTTAACATTTTAAGTGAAAACTATGTGTGAAATACTTAATGGGGTTGGAATACAAGAACACATCAAAACGTTTGGACTATCTAGGGGATCACATTTCCGCAAAGCTGAAATATTGAGACATAACTCTGTGTAATTAGACCACTGATTGGTATTAATTGCTACAACAATATGTGTCTTTATAGTCAAAGTGTAACACCTCGTAACTGGAAATTGTTGATAAAGTGGTATCATTAGGAAATTAAAACATTTGGCAGGTGTTTCCTGAAAAACTGCAGCGCAAGAAGTTTGCCAAAGCAAAACATACAGTTTAGTATTTTAGACTTTAGAGTAGGACAGAGATATCTATATGTACAATTTAAATCTGTTTCATTCTGCATTGCTGTTATACCATATAATTATACAACTAGAAACATTAGTATCTTCAGAATGGTTATCTTCAGAATGCTTCACTGCAGTCATATTAGTGAAAACATAAGAGTCATTCTGGATCAGACCAAGGATCTGACATTCTATTTGCACAGTGACCAACTGTCCAAAGGACCCACAAGGAGGGCACAAATGCTACAATACCCTCCCATCCATATTCTCCAGCAACTTTTGGACCTAAGCATACTGCCTCTGATACTGGAGATATCATATAGCCATTACGATTAATAGCTAATGTTAACTGTATTCTTCATGAATTTATCCAAACTGCTTTTAAAGCTTTCAGAACTGGTGGCCTGCACTCCATCTTCTGGAAATGAATTCCATAATTCAACTATGTACTGAAGCAATGTCATAAAGCTTCAACTATGTAAATTTTAAAACCAAAATAGCTCTAGTCCAATAATATTTGCAGATTGCATCCCTGCTAATTGTTTCTGGGAAACATCAGATGTATTCTATATTGTGGTTCTTGGGTAGCATTAATAAAGGCATTATTTTTGTGAAGTCTGTGAATGTTAGCATAACAGACCAACATACTTGCTTGATTCTAATCTTTATTGGCAGGTGATATTCTCATATGTATACCTCAGCCAAACAGGTCTTTTGTAATGGTTTAAATTACTAGCAGGCCCAAGAAATTAACTTAATACTGATTTTGCAGTACCAGTCATTTCACAAAAGTAAAGCCATGTGACAGATAAAAAGGATCCTGGGGTTTCATTCTCCAGTAGTACAGAGCCAAATTACATCAAAGTGATCTGTGCATCATACACCCTTCATAACTGCATGATGGCGGAGAGTGGAACATCTGGGAGGAAATTTTTAGTAAAAAATGGCTCAAGTGGGAAAACATTAAACAGCTTCTCCTGCTTACAGTTTCTTGGCTCTTCCACCCTATTGTTGTGAGGCCAGAGCACTCTTCCTAATTACTCACACAGGAACAGGCAATGAAGGTTTAAAGCCTTTTATTCTAAATAACTTCAAAGATACGCAGGCAAGGAATAATACAGGAGCTGTTAATGGTAGTTCTAAGCAACACAGTTGGCCCCTCCTTTCTGACCTATCTGAGATGTATGACGCACCCTTCACCCGACGGGAGCGCCCTCCCCATGAGGGCTAGATAAACTCTCTCTTCTTCTTTCACTTTCTCTTGCCTCTAATTGGCTCAAGCAGTGAAGTCTCCTCCTGTGTTGGGCACTCTCCATAGCAACGGGTTCTTCCACTAGCTACGTTATCTCTCTGAAGAATGTTGACTTGCTCTGGCTGAAGAAAAGCTTCGTCAAAGTCAGGTGGCGGGGGGAATGTTTGTGCAATGGGCATCAAATAGAAATCTTCTTGCTCTAAGGCCTGACTCTCGCTGGGAGCTTCTTGTTCTCTCACTCGTGCTAATGACTCCTTTGAGTCGTTAGGCACGACACCTATTCTGTATTTCAGAGATAGCCAAACCAAGGCTTTTTGAGTATAATTTGTGATTCGCACAGGGCTCAGAGTACCCCCATTCTGGATCCCAGTGAGGGCACGGGCATGATCGCGGTGACTTCTCCCAAGGCCACCAGCCCATTCCACTCTCTTCTTGAGTCTCACCCCAGCATTATCCAGCCACTCCTGCTGATGAGCACAAAGGCATTTTTGTGGTACTACCTCCACTGCTGCTCCAGGTGGCAAATCCAGTGATGCTACTGCAGGTAACAGCAATAGCAGTGGCTATTCTGATGGTGGTGGCATTTCCTCCCTGTCTTTAACAGCAGCCACCTTGGCTGCCACCCTACCCCTGGTGAAGAAGTTAAAGATGGAGAAGATCCAGCCGACTGTGAGCTCTTACTACATACCTTTGCGAGTGAGCATGGAGTAATTGGGTAGGAAAGGAAGAGATACTGAAAGTAACAACCTCCCATGTGCTATTTGCTCCATTTTCAGGAAGACAGCAGGTTGGGCCAGCGGCCTTATGAAAACTCACCCCGTCATATTCTGCACTGCTCCTGTTGGCTTTAAAAAGAAAGCCAACTTTCTTTTGACCCTCTTCCTGAATGTGGAAGTCTCTGATAGTACATGGTCTTCAAGTCAGAATTCTAACAAAGAATTCTCAGCACTTTCCACTAAAGTATAATTGCCAGGATTCTGTCTGTGAAAACAGTACAAAATCCTGCTATTTTTGATTAACATGACATTTGCTTTGAGGAGTTCTTGTTTCTAAAGGTCAATTTCTTTGGAAGGTCATCCCACAGTTAGTGTTCCAGGTGTCTATGTGTCTTATCATGCACATTAAAATACATTGATAAGAACACACTTCTATAAAATCATAATAAATATTTGTTCACATCTTGCAGCTCTCAGACATCTGACATTTACTGTATGTAGCTCTTCCACTGAGCAAATCTAGCCACCCCTGCTGTATTCTAAAGTACTGTGTGTTGAACCCAGACTCTCATGTTTAACGTAAGCGCACTGAAATCAGTGGAACTTATAAATAAGTTATGGCTAATTTGTCTGGTTTGTTTCAATAGGTCTATTTTAAGCAAGACTAAGCCTGGAACTATTTGAACAAGCTTAAAAACTAGGGAACAAATAGGGATAAGCTACTGTAACAATTTCATGGAACTATGAGGGAAAATTTGAGCAGAAAGTACCGAACTTTCTAAGTTACCATTTCAAATTGAACCCAGAATATATTTTTCCCAAGTAATAAATGAATCAGTTCTTTGGAAATCGCTTTCAGTTAGAGAATTCTATGTCAAAGTAATAGGTGTAGAATTATGACTGAATCTATGCCAGATTTTGGGCTGTGCATATGAATGTAAACTATTCTTTATTCTAAACAGTGCACTAAAAAGATGTTATGTCATGACCTAGAAATGAATTATGTCACAGCAATTTGTAATATATTGTTTAGAATAAAGCAGGTGAGACTTAAAACTAGATAAACTGTATACATAATTATATGTTGTATCTCCTTCATGGATCACTGCCTTGTCGAGGCAAAGGGGCTTGCGTAGCTCAATGAAGCTATGAGCTATGCTGTACAGGGCCACCCAAGATGGACAGGTCATAGCAGAGAGCTCTGACAAAAGGTGATCCACTGGAGAAGGAAATGGCAACCCACTCCAGTATCTTTGCCATGAAAACCCCATGGACAGTACCAAAAGGCAAAAAGATATGATGCCAGAAGATGAGCCCCTCAGGTCAGAAGGTGTCCAATGTGCTACTGTGGAAAAGCAGAGGGCTAGTACTAGTAGCGCCAGAAAGAATGAAGCAACTGGGTCAAAGCCGAAAGGACACTCAGTTGTAGATGTACCTGGTGGTGAAAGGAGAGTCCGATGCTGTAAAGAACAGTACTGCATAGGAACCTGGAATGTAAGATCTATGAATCAAGGCAAGCTGGATGTGGTCAAACAAGATGACAAGACTGAACATCGACATCTTAGGAATCAGTGAACTAAAATGGACAGGAATGGGTGAATTTAATTCAGGTGACCATCAGGTATACTGCTGCGGGCAAGAATCCCTCAGAAGAAATGGAGTAGCTTTCATAGTCAATAAAAGAGTAGGAAAAGCAGTACTGGGATACAATCTCCAAAATGACAGAATGATCTCAGTTTGAATCCAGGGCAAACCATTCAACATCACAATAGTCCAAGTCTATGTCCCAACCACTGATGCTGAAGAGGCTGAAGTTGACTGGTTCTTTGAAGGCCTACAACACCTTCTAGAATTAACACCAAAAAGGATGTCCTTATCATCATGGGGGATTGGAATGCTAAAGTAGGAAGCCAAAAGATAACCAGAATAACAGGCAAGTTTGGCCTGGGAGTACAAAATGAAGCAGGGCACAGGCTGGTACAATTTTGTCAAGAGAATACGATGGTCATAGCAAACACTCTTTTCCAACAGCCCAAGAGATGACTCTACACATTGACCTCACCAGACAGTCAACACAGAAATCAGATGGACTATGTGCTCTGCAACCACAGATGGAGAAGCTCTATACAGTCAGGAAAAACTAGACCAGGAGCTGGCTGTGGCTCAGATCATGAGCTTCTTGTTACAAAGTTTAGGCTTAAATTGAACAAAGTAAGGAAAAGCACTAGGCCACTCAAGTATGACCTAAATCATATTCCTGATGAATATACAGTAGAGGTGACAAATAGATTTAAGGAATTAGATCTGATAGACAGAGTGTCTGAGGAACTATGGACGGAGGTTCGCAACATTGTACAAGAGGTAGCAACTAAAACCATCCCAAAGAAAAAGAAATGCAAGAAAGCAAAATGGCTGTCTGAGGAAGCTTTACAAATAACTGAGGAAAGAAGGGAAGCGAAAGGCAAGGGAGAAAGAGAAAGTTACACCCAACTGAATGCAGAATTCTAGAGAATAGCTAGAAGAGATAAGAATGCCTTCTTAAATGAACAGTGAAAAGAAATAGAAGAAAACAATAGAATAGGGAGGACCAGAGATCTCTTCAAGATAATTGGAGATATGAAGGGAACATTTCATGCAAAGATGGGCATGATGAAAGAGCAAAAAGGCAGGGACCTAAAAGAGGCAGGACAGATTAAGAAGTGGTGGCAGAGGAACTATACAAGAAAGAGCTTAACATCCCTGATAACCATGATGGTGTGGTCACTGACCTCGAGCCAGACATCCTGGAATGTGAAGTCAAATGGGCCTTAGGCAGTCTGAGCAACAACAAAGCTAGTGGAGGTGACAGTATTCCAGCTGAGCTATTCAAAATCTTAAAAGACGATGCAGTAAAAGTGCTACACTCAATATGGCAGCAAATGTGGAAAACTCAACAGTGGCCACAGGATTGGAAAAGGTCAGTTTACATTCTGATCCCAAAGAAGGGCAATGCCAAAGAATGTTCAAACTACCGCACCATTGGACTCATTTCACATGCTAGCAAAGTGATGTTCAAAATCCTACAAGCTAGGCTCCAGGAGTATGTGGACCGAGAACTACCAGAAGTACAGGCAGGATTACAAAGAGGCACAGGAACTAGAGATCAAATTGCCATCATGGAGAAAGCCAGGGAGTTCCAGAAAAAGATCTACTTCTGCTTCATTGACTCTGCTAAAGCCTTTGATTGTGTGGATCACAACAAATTGTGGCAAGTTCTTAAAGAGATGGGAGTACCTGACCATCTTATTTGTCTCTTGAGAAACCTATATGCGGGTCAAGAAGCAACAGTGTGAAGTGGACATGGAACCACTGATTGGTTCAAAATTGAGAAAGGAGTTCGGCAAGGCTGTATACTGTCGCCCTGCCTATTCAAATTATATTCAGAGCACATCATGAGAAAGGTGGGGCTAGATGAATCAGCAGTTGGAATTAAGATTGCTGGGAGAAATATCAACAACCTCAGATATGCAGATGATTCCACTCTAATGGCAGAAAGTGAAGAGGAACTAAAGAGCCTCTTGATGCAGGTGAAGGAGGAGAGTGCAAAAAGTTGGCTTGAAACGCAACATTAAGAAAACTAATATCATGGCATCTGGTCCTCTCACTACTTCCTGGCAAATAGATGGGGAAGAAATGGAGGTAGTGACAGATTTTGTTTTCCTGGGCTCCAAGATCACTGTGGACAGGGACTGCAGTCAAGAAATTAAAAGACGCTTGCTCCTTGGGAGGAAAGCTATTGCAAATCTAGACAGCATACTAAAAAGCAGAGACACCACCCTGCCAACAAAAGTGTGTATAGTCAAGGCTATGTTTTTCTCAGTTGCAATGTATGGCTGTGAAAGCTGGACCATAAGGAAGACAGAGCGCCGAAGGATTGAGGCCTTTGAATTTTGGTGCTGGAGGAGACTCCTGCTAGTCCCTTGGACCGCAAGTCGATCAAACCGGTCAGTGCTAGAGGAGATCAACCCTGACTGCTCTTTAGAAGGCCAGATACTGAAGATGAAACTCAAATACTTTGGCCACCTAATGAGAAAGAAGGAGTCACTGGAGAAGAGCCTAATGCTGGGAACAATAGATGGCAAAAGAAGAAGGGGACGGCAGAGGATGAGGTGGCTGGATGGAGTCACTGAAGCAGTTGGTGTGAGCTTAAGTGGACTCTGGGAGATGGTTGAGGACAGGAAGACCTGGAGGAATGTTGTCCGTGGGGTTGCGATGGGTCAGACACGACTTCGCGACTAACAACAACAACTACATATGTTGTATATTTTAAAAGTTTCTTTTTGTGCTACCACCTTGAAGATGTATAGTGTGCTATCCTTCAAACTCTGCTTAAAAGCTTGAATGCAAAGCATTTGCTTGGAAGTTATTCCCAGTGATTCCAAAGGGGCCTACTTCTGAGTAAACATTCCTAGGACTGCACAACAGAGAATTTGAAAATAGTCTGGCTGACAGCCAAACCAAGGTATTTTGCTACTACAAATGTCTCCAAGAAGGATTTTGCTCTTTGAGAAAATCCCTTTTAATTTCATGGTGGGTGTGATTTCTTCATTATGCATGGCCATGCATTAATTCAAGACCAGATTTCAACCATCCTTTGCAACACTGCAAAGGGATCCTTGGTGCATCTCACTGAATCTACTGCTTCCTTAGTTGCCGTAAAAATATTGATGCCACAAGAAATTACCTGGGGGTTTTGTACAGTTGGATCAGACAATTCATTTCATAGTTGGCATAGTTCAGAAGATAAAGCCAGAATGAATCTTTGCTATTCATTTTCAACTTCCAGTGAACAGAAGTGCCTGGGTGGGCACTAACTCAGCTGGGGGAAAAAAAAAAACATGTTTTCAGTTCCAAGTCTACTAACACAATCTAGAAAGAGGGGGGGTGGGGGGGGGGGGGGAGAGAGAGAGAGAGAGAGAGAGAGAGAGAGAGAGAGAGAGAGAGAGAGAGAGAGAGAGACTTCAAGGTCAAATTCAGTCCATGGAAGAGTGTCTATTTGTATGTGAGGTTTCCATTGACTTCAATGGAACTTGTATAGACACATTGTGAAAGTTGCAAATAATAGACACGTCAGCCTTAAAAACCTTTATAATGGGCCTTTTGTGAAAACCGTTCTAAGCTCTAGAATGTGTTGCAGCCAAAAGCTATAAATGGGACTTTCTGTTCTCATAACCCGCTTAAACTGCTGCATATGCAGTTAGTTTAAATAATGCTATAATGTATATATATTGACTATGCAAGCACTTTCCAATAAAGTTCATTGTTGCCTCTGCAATAGCTATCCAAGTGAGGCAGATCTGCAAATGATTTTTGTTTGTACTTATATTATTAATATGCATCTATTTTTAATATCAGAAATATTTCTTTTTAGATTTTTTTTCAGAAAATGGGCCATATTACTTGACTAGTGAATCTGACTTGAAATTTAATGTGGAAGAAATCACATATTGTTCTATGTGGGCCTGTTAAGGTTAAATTATTATGCTCTATAGCATTCCATTGTAGTGTTTTAGCATCCTGTTATAAATAGGGAATTGCCTTTAGGCTATATTGACAGAGGCCAAATACTTTTTTTTTTTTTTTTGGCTGCTCAGTAAGATGTTCTTAGCCGAGATCCAATATTAGACAATAAAACATGTACAGTATATTTAAAACACATATATTAATAAAAAACAGGTTTTGCACTTTTAGAGAAGCTGTATCAACTAAAGCTATAAACAGCAAAAAGCAAGATCCTTAAGCAGTTCTTTTCCTAGCGTGGTCTTCCCAGAATCTTTAGACATAAAGGACCATAGTCTTCTGTACTAACAGAAGAATATAAATTAAATATAGATGCTGAAAATTTTATGATATATTTTTGAGCCATCATTACTGTCTTTAAGGCTTCAAGTAGATAACAGTACTTTGCAACAAAGCCAAAAGATAATTCTTGGAATTTTATATCAGATTATATAAGATTATAAGTGGTTTACATAAATGGTTTTTAGTAAATCTTTTGCAAACTTGCAGTTGTCAATATATTTTCTCCATATCCCTCCTAGAAAGGGCTAAAGCTAAGAGACAATGGGCTAATTCAAGTATCGTAATATACCTTCCTGCAAATAAACTACAGAGGGTTGGTCATTTGCTTGCTCACCTATGTTACTTCTAACCAACAACAATCAGGCATTCTGTGCTTGCTGTGCTCTGTTCACCCTTGATACTTTTGCCAGCTCCTGGCCCATATCCCACAGGTCCTTGTGGCCAAACTTCAACAAACTAGTCTGCTAATGAGTGCAAACTTGCTCATTAGTGCAGGGTTCTTCTGTATATTTGTTCTCTGCCTTTGGGGAGATGTGCACATATTTAGTTTTTTTTTTAAAAAAAAAACTTTCAAGGAGATTTATACACATTTGATAAAGGCCAGTTGCTGTGCTTTATGTGAATTTTCACAAATCTTCCTAAAAGTTAAAAAAGTGAACTTTGCAAAACTCCCCAAAGGTGGCAACCCTCCACACACACACTATTAAATATGTGTAAATATTCCTGAAAGCAGGGGAAAGTAGTGTCATTATTTAGGAAGGCGATAAAGTGTAGCAGCAAGTTGACTAGTGTCATGTCAAGACATTAGAGGGGATAGTGTTAGTGAGATCATGAGGAGCAACTGAGTTTGCCACCCTTACCAGGGGCAAGCTATGCACAATACATAATAATGCTTAGAACAACAGCAAATGGCAATTTTTGGCATTGTTAAGCTATGTTTACAGTCTTATATAGAAAATTTCCTACAGGGTATGTACAGCTCTTTCTTGTGGGTTCAGACATCACAAGCTACTCTGAATGCAAGCCACATTGGACAACGGGACAAGCCATGCATTCCCAGGGTGGCTTGTGAATGGTTAACTAATCATGATGAAAAAACAGTGCCAAATATGAACATCACGCCACCTTGGATATTAAAATGAGAGTTCTGTGTCCTTTACTTCTTTGCCACTACTCTGAATGGCCAGGTATTACAGAAATGGGATGCATGCCCTCCATCATTTTCACTGCTTCTTTTTGGAGCACTTTTTGCTGCAATTATTATAGTTCCCAGACAGATTTTTTAAAAAGTGTAACAGGCAGCTGAATGGGACAGAGTGAATGAGACCCCATGAGGAAAACAGATATAAGTATTCCTGGTGTTGTTGCACCATTTACTGTGTCTTGTTCAGGCAGCCTCTTATTTAAAAAATAATAAAATATTGAAATAATTGCATTAAAGTTGAGATAATTACATTCTAAGTGGGAGATACTGTCCTACTCCCATATGGTCTACCTATTTCTCCCTCTGTTTTTCCTATTTTTAGTGCTTTTCCATGGTGAAAATAGGTTCCTTCTTTCCCATAGTGTTATTTTCCCTCCATACCTTGCCTTCTATACACAAATTAGACTATATGTAGTTTTGCTTGGTCAGTTTCCTGGTATATTTTAGCTTCTACAAGAGCATAAAGGTAGAGTAGGGAGACATACAAGGAAATTGACTGGGTAAAACTGCACAAATTACTACTGCAATTGCTAGTTCGCTCTGTTTGCCCTCACACACTTATCCAGTGTGCACTGTAGGGGGTGAACTAGCTTTCACACATGTAGACCAGCTGGTGTTCGGGTTGTTGGCTCATTGGGAGTTCCTCCTCCAATCGCGCCATGCCTTGCCTCACGCCTGAACAGGTCCAGCACCAGCTCCCTTTCTCATGAACACAGCTAACTTTCCCCACTGGAGCGGTACCCATTTATCTACTTGCAGTATTACATGCTTTCAAACTGCTGGTGGGCAGAAGCAGAGGTGAAAGACAGGGTAGATCACTCTGTCACATGGTGTGGGGCACAAATCACTGGAGTGTCAGCCATTTTGGGTCAGCACATCCAGCATCATTAGGCTGCTGTGCCACTGGGCCTCATTTGGCAAGAGTACTTAAGAGTAACAAATATTTGGATTGGTATCTAGTGTGAAATACAATGTCCAAGAAAATGTCCAAAACATTTCCTTGTTCTCTGGGAACCAAAGCTGTGAAACCATAATACTTGAAACAAGCCTTATATGTATATTCATTCTTCTTGTATGTTATTATTAAATTACATTTAGACTGCCTTTCTTCTTCTTGCAAGGAACTCAAGGTTCTCTTTTCCATTTTATCCTTAGAACAACAATCCTGTGATGTAGGTTAGCCAGAAATCATAACTAGCCCAAAATTACCCAGTGAGCTTGATGGCTTAGTGAGGACTATAACCCAGATCACCTGAGTCCCAGCCCAACATGCTATCCACCACCCCACACTGGCTTTCTAACATAGTGGAGATATTACAGCAGGTAGACTCCCACCTCCCCTCCCTGCAATGTGCTAGACTGCAACTTCCATAATTCCTGCTGCAGCAAGTTGAAGTCTGACTCCTAGGAAGTGAAAACTTCTGTGGTTATGCATAAAATGTATTTGGCTGGCATTCTTTTTAAATATTCTATCTCATTTTAAGCTCTGCAAAGAATCTTGTGTGGGCTTTCATTCAACTGCAATTTAAAATCCATCCAAGGTAGCAATTCAAGTTCAAGAAGTGTTGGATCCACTTGTGTTTAGAACTATGAAACCATGGTAATTTAAGTTATGCTAAATCCAGTACTAAAGAAATTAGCATTTTTAACCAAAAACAACACACATTCATATAGAAATTCAAAAGTTTCACTGGGTTGCTCATAAACCCAATCCCGTTACTATGGAAATCTAGAATCAGGTGGAAGATGATGTCCTAAAGAGAGTAATTGAAATACATATACAACACACCATTACTTCATCATAAACTGGAGAAAAAATATTTTGAGTGTTGTTTGCATTTGATTAAATCAAATACTATCACCTTGTAAACCATGCTTATATTTACATGTATGCTTTAGCAAAGCATGTTGGTTGAGAAACAAGTATTTAAAAGAAAATATGTGTGCACACTAACAGTATTTTCCCATACAGATTTATGTGGAAGATGGATGTGGTTTTACATACATTAGGCAACTCTATATGTTTCCACACCCTGTATCTTGGCCAACCTCTGTTTTGCTTCCTTTACAATCCCATTTATTATTTCTCAGGGGCCTCCTTAGAAGACCTGGGAGTTATCTCAAAAATCCTTAATATATTATTTGGATTGGGGCCTTAGGATGATATGTTTCCAACAATGCATGATGGGAAATGATGATTCTATTGAAATGAAACTGTTTTCAGATTACTTTATTCATTAGACTGGACCATCTCTTTCTGTTGCAGAAACATTCTAGTTCTCTGTAGAGATTTAAAACAAGGCTGTGCAACTTGTGGTCCTTGTTGTTTGATTAGGACTCAGCTCATCCCCCATCACTGACTATAGAGACTTGAGCGGATGGGAATAGCAGTCCAACAACATCCAAAGGGCCACAGGTTCCCACTACTGCTTTAAGTGGTGAGCAGAATTTTTAAAAAGGAAAAAGAAAAAGAAATAGGAAGAAACCAGAAAAGAGAAGTGCAAGAAAGAGAGGAACAGAAAGTACCCTTTCTGAACAAAGAGGAATGCAAGTTAAAATTGACATTTTGACCTCACAGCATTAACAGTGCAGGCAACAAAGCCTCTTGAGTTCTGGTATTTGATACATTGATTTGTGAAGAGTAGGCAGGTTGCATTCAGTTTCACTCAAGGATTTCTTATTTGGGGAAATGAAAAGAACAATTCTTTCCTGTGCCTTCGATTCTCTCTCTCTCTTTCTTTCTTTTGATAGGTTAAATGTGCCACTCTGGTCACACAGGCTTCTTCTGGTTGCACACAAGGAACTACTAATAAAATAGTTTAAGAGTTCTTCACTGCCTTGCAACAAGTACAGCCCGCTCTTCCTCTAAGCAACTTGGAGTGATAACTGAGCTTTGCAACAAAATGAGAAGCAGTAACACCCAATATCAGAGAAAGTTTTAAGAAACAAAACTTAAAATTCATATTGTCCTAGATCTGCCTGTAACACAAATACAACCTCCTGACACACACACATTAAACTTTACATCTGATTGCCTTTTTCCTCAAATGTCCCCAACATTAGCAGAGTAGTCTTACTGCTCCTAGAGCAGCCTTCCTGAATATGGTATCGTATGATTATTTTGGATGAAACATCCCAGCATTCCTGATCACAGGGTCTAGGCCTGTTGCAAAGGCTAGAGGACCTCTAGCAAAACTTATTTAAGTTCCATAGAACACTGAAAGCTTTTTTTTTAATGCAAGTCAAACCAGTGGACCATCTGGAGGGCATCGGGTCTCTGGGGTGATTTTAGACAAAGCTTTCCCAACTCTAGCTTGAAATGACAGTATTCCCCACCTGGGGTTCTCCAGATGTACTGATGAATAACCTCTAGCATCTTCAGCTGCAGTCCAACATATCTGGAAAGCACCAGGCTAGGGATGGCTGGATTAAACCTAGGGCCCTTGGCATGCAAGCAGGGTGGCCATAAATCCTGTTTCATAGAGCACTGTCTTCTATTTCAAGGGCTGTTCAGTCCAAGTCCAATCCCCTCCCCCCACCCACATACACACATGAAAAGGGAGCAGGGGCCTTGAATTTGTAGATCAGCAATTTGTAGATTAGCACTTGGACAGCAGACAAAGTAGACATACAGGCCAGCTGGTCACAGGCCAGCCCACTATACTTAGAAATATTTTATGTGTTTATATTATAACTTTTTTCTAAAAGTTCATTGCACATAAATACCATATGTACGTGCTATACATTATTTTTTGGGTGTGATGTATTTCTTCTTTGTAGCAATACACAAGTGGCTACTCCATATATGCCTTACCACCAAATTGTGGTCCTTTTCTCCCATGAGTGCAGGAGACCAGCTAGCTTTGAAGAGGTCTCACCTCCAGGATTGGGAAGACAGACTCTACTGAACTTCCTAAAGAGGTGGGGCCTCCCTGGAAGTCTCCAGTTGTTTTTCTGGCCTCATGGTAAGAGGCAGACTTTCCAAGCCCTTGTGCCTGCTAGGACAACAAAAAGAAAAGGAGAGGAAAAATAAGGAAAGAAGTAAAGCAAAGAGCAGGGGAGTGGCAGGCGAAGGTTCCATCATGACATGAACCCAGGCTGAAGCTTCAGCAACAAGAGGGAAGCCAAGCTGAAGAGAAGCTCCCCTCATGTGCTGCCCCTGTGGGCAGCTGCAACTGCTGCTAAACAAGCACACAAAATGCAGACCCATATGTTGTCTTTCTACCAGCAGGGCTACAGGCCCCCATACCTGCATGGATCTGTACTCTGGAGGTCGTTGATAGTTCTCTCAGGGAAAGAATGACCAGACTGTAGGTCCTACACCTGCCACTTCACAGACTGTGCACTGAGGCCCAGTCTAGGTGGTTCACTTGGCATGGTAAGGGTAAGCCAGCATAGAACTTGCGACCACCATTGCTGCCACTGCCATCAAGATATCACCAATCTGGGCATCGAGTGACACATCAAGCGCAGGCTACAATGGGGGCCTTCTTGGGCAGTGCTCCAGAAAGATGACTCCTGCCTACAAAATCAGGTGAGATCCCCCAGGTGGCGACAGGACTAGGCCTAAACCAAGGCATTCAGGTGGGAGACCCATGTCAAGGAGGCAGGCTCCTTGATGACTTCTATCTCAAGGTAACAAAGCCCCACCAATTGCTCCCCAGCCCCCCATTCCAACCCACAAAAGGCATGGTTTCTGTCCTAAGACTCCAGTGGGCACAGCCCAAAGGGCCTACCCCCTAACTGTTACCCCAAACCACTGTATGGCTTCAGAATCAAAAAATAAGGGCCCTATTGAGACTAATAGAGGATGCCGTCTCTAGGCAAGATGGAATATCCTCGCCCCCCACCAGGAGAGCATCCCTCCCTGTATGCTCTAGCATATGGGTCCTCAAACTACAGCCCGCGGGATGGATCTGGCCCGCCATGGCCATCCATCCGGCCCGTTCGCCGCCCGGGCATGCACTTTGTGGGCGGGGAGGTGGTGGCTCGCTTGCTCTCTCAGAGATGGTCTCCGAGCGAGCAAGCCGCCGCCGCCACCTGCCTCCCGCATGCATGTGCTTACCGCTGCCTCGCAGCACGGGTGGGGAGGTGGTGACTGCTCACTCAGAGATGGTTTTGGACTCACCGGGAGATCTCCGAGCGAGTGAGCCACCGCCGCACACGTGCACCCGACGGCAACTTACCGGCCTGCGCCCCCAGGCACCCCCACCTCACTGGCCCGCGATGGTCACCACAGCCTTTCAACTGGCCCCCTATTCAAAAAGTTTGAGGACACCTGCTCTAGCAGTAGCTGTTCCAGGGGCAGAGCATGCAAAACTGCAGGCAGGTACAACAGTAGCCATTCCCAGTGACTAACCACCTTCTCTGCTTGCTGTGGCAGTGGCGGCAAGCACAAGAAAGGGGCATTGCTTGGGCTGCACATGGGGCACACTCACCAGGAACTCTTATTCAGGACCACTACAAAGCAGACCTAAGTCTGAAAAGCCAAGCCCAGGGAATCCAAAGGATTCCCTCCCACAAACAGATTCCTTGCTCATCCCTATTAGAGAGCCTTCCAAACATCTGAGAACTCTCAAGGTCATCCACCACCTTTTCCATATCTGAGCCATAAAGGAAGTTTCTCAGACAGAGCAGGAAGCTGAGGGTGAGGGTGATCCACCTGGTTTTACACAATTTCTCCTTTCTTATCAGGGATCAATACATTCTGGTCAAAATGGACTGTACAATGGTCAAGGCATATATAAGCAACCAAGGAAGAACTTATTCCAAGGGATTCTAGGGTGAAAGCCATGAAGCTGGGGCCTGGAAATATTTCTCATCCATCAGGACTGAGAATCTGAGGGGAGTCCTGAACATTCAAGCCAAATGGCTCAGCAGGATCTCTCTGGACCCATGAGTGTGGTCATTACATCCCAAGGTCTTTGAAGAAATATCACAACAGTTGGGGGCTCCCTCCCTCAACCTCTACCCAACTGAGTGCAAAGTTTCCCAAATTGGCCATTTGGGAATTCCTTCAGATGCTCTGGTCTCCAGCCCCATACCCTCTGAAGGCAGGTAGCAGCCCCAGGCTCCTTCTGGGGAACTCAGATTGATATCCTCAGGCTCCCAGCCACACACACAAAAAAAAGTTTTCTGAGGGTAGCTGGCTTAATCAGCCCACTCCCAGTCCATAGGTTTCCCACATGGAGCCAAAAAACAGTGCTCAGAGGTTTCCTTTGATCCCCCAGGGGCTCCCACCCTCAAGGTTTTTAACTTTCAAAATAATATTCTTAGTCATCGTAACTTCAGCTAGAAGGTTTTCAGAACAGGGGCTCTCTTCTCCAATGGGGACCCATGGGTCTTCTACAAAGACACAGAGGTTCTTTGTCTTGACCCTTAGGGCAAAAATGGCCCTCTGTGTGTCCCAGGAGCTCACAATCTTGTCCTTCTGCCCACAGCCTTCTTCCAAAGGAGAGTGGCATTCACTGGATACTAGGCAAGAAATGAAAATAAATGTTAAAATACAAAAGCAAAAACAGGCTTTATAAGCAACACTGAAACCATGAGGCCATACTGTGCTTTCCAGAACACCTTATGGAAACACTCTCAATCCTTTTCCATCTAATGAGAAAATCTCAGTAGTGGCTATAATGCCATTGGATCAATGACCCTTCACTAATTACTATTTTGGTACAAACTCCTGATCTAAGAATAGCTTCAGTGGTGGCAAAACAATTGAACATTTTTTATCTTCCTTATTTGGTAGACCTGTTTCTACCGCCTTCCTCTACCATCACACAGATGCTCTAAGGACCTCCATGATTTCATCATTGAATTGTTTAATCAACTTTTCTTCTAAATTTGCCCCTTGTGCCTTTGACTGCTTCCAGCTAGAGCACAAAAGGTGGGGATTATCCCTTCTGGTTTCCTCCCTTTTCTTCCTTGTCTTTTTGTTTTGTTAATTTTGCAAATCCTTTAAAAGCTTTTTACCTTAATCTATCTTTACACTTTTCTGTCCTCTGCAGTTTGCTCCTATGCATATTTACACGTATTTAGTAAGTGTGAAATTCTTGGAAAGTACTCTTCTGGTCCAATATGATGCAACCTCAGTTCAAATTTCCTTCTGTCTTTGTTGGCTCTGTTGTAAAACAAACCCAAAGTCCATATTCCATTGACTAAGCCTGTCAGGTTGACATTCTGCAAGAAAAAGGAAATGGTTATCTTGCATTTGCATGTGCGGATGCTGGGAACAAAAAGGTACCATAGAATAAAGGCCATAGTCCCTAAAACAACACAAGTGTTGGGTGGCGGGGAGGCTATATAAGTAAATGGGAAAAAAAGAACATAATGCCTAAGAGGTATCTATTGGCATAGGTATATTGGGTGAGCTATTTTTCTTTGAATGCTAGTTTATTTCACACATTACTAGGTAATTTCCATTCTGTATCAGAGAATGAACTAGCTTAACCAGTTTGTGAACTTCTGTACAGAGAACAGAACATTCAGTTTAGTAAGGAATTTATCTACATTTCCCTGTCAGGGACTTGTAGTAGAAAGGTAATCTCTAGGTTTGATCTATTTCAGCGGGTGCCATCCTGGAGCAAAGAGAGGAACAAACTTAATTGTGATGTTTACAAAAGCAGATCATAATGCTGGGTGGCTACAGCAGCCATTTTATCTCATGGTCATTTACCATGGTGTACATCAGAATATATGAGAAATTTATCATCTGTAGCATCCAACCATGTGGTAGGATAATTTCTTAAATCACACACTTACACTGAAGCTCAATACAGAAGACGAGGTGTAATTAACTTCAGCACATGGCCAGGTGCCATGACAAACTCATGTCATGGAAAAAAACAGATTTTCCCCATGGGGTAACTAGTTATCTGAAACCATTTGCAATTGTCCAATTAAACATGAGATTAGGAGAAAAAGTAAGAGGCATTTATCTTGAAGGGTCTAGTTTTATCCTGTTGGATAATATAAGTACTGCACATCATATAAATGGTTGAACTGACACAGAAGCAGGGTAAAGCAGGGTTTTTTTCCAGGCCAGCCAGCAATTATCTAGAGGTAACTGTGAGCAGGCATTTCAAAACAAGGTAAACAAAAGGAACCAGCTTAACTGGTATCTTGTTGGTGTGCAGAGGTGAGTTAAGGCTCTCCATTCCTGTCCCTGTCATGTCACTTTGCCTTCCAATCTTGTGTCTTTCAACTGTTTCATGTAGTGACATTAGAGGGTATTTGGTGGTTTGCGTACTGCTACCATCTGTGTTTTGATTGCTAATGTAATACTGTTATAAATGGAGTCACAACTTGGCTTGTGTTGTTAGCACAATGGCAAAAGATATAACTGCAACCTGGTTCTCTATTTGTTGCATCAGCTTGAAATAGATATTAGTACTATAGTTCATAGGTTTGGCAGCTTCATTTGGAACTAAATCTCTATGTTTCTTTTCTGTTCCATATTATAGAGCTTCATGCTACTCCGTGAAATGGACTGCGAGATTCAGGACATAGATGAGGAAGTACACAATAGGTAATGAATGCATAGAATTTGGTGTCGCAAGATGTGATAATGGGTACTGGCTTACATCACTTTAGACAAGCTTACAGAGGACAGAGCTATCAACAAAATTAAGCAAAGGCAGCTAAATAGAAACTCCATATTCACAGCAATTGCTGAAAGAACCAAAATGGTAGACTAGTGTCTCCCATTTTTGTTCTTGTTTAGTATAACTGTAACTTCCCAGATGGATACATACACTAGCCCCTTTACCTTGTCCAAAGTGGTGCTTATGTACTTACCCAGCCAAAGTAGATAGGGTGGTTCATGATGGGGTCCAATGAATACAGAGAATTATCTGGCTAATACAGAACCTGCCATGGATTTATTATCCTGGGCAAGTCAGTATCAGCCTTAGTTTCTTATCTGTAAAATCAGAATACTAGTAAGCTACCGTATAGAAGCCTTGGGTGCCATTGTTTGGTGGAAAGGTGGAATATAAATAATAAACAGAAAGTACAAAACATACTAAAGTATGTAAAAAACCTGGAAAGTATTATTGCTTATATATAATTGTTACTGGCAGAAAGTGAAGAGGAACTAAAGAGCCTCTTGATGAAGGGGAAAGAAGAGAGTGCAAAAGTTGGTTTGAAACTCAACATTAATAAAACTAAGATCATGGCATCTGGTCCTATCACTTCCTGGCAAATAGATGGGGAAGAAATGGAGGTAGTGACAGATTTTATTTTCTTGGGCTCCAAGATCACCACAGATGGGGACTGCAGCCAAGAAATTAAAAGATGCTTGCTCCTTAGGAGGAAGGCTAAGGAAAATCTAGACAGCATACTAAAAAGCAGAGACATCACCCTGCCAACAAAAGTGCATATAGACAAAGCTATAGTTTTCCCAGTTGTAATGTATGGCTGAGGAAGGCTGAGAGAATGTTGGACTATAAGGAAGGCTGAGTACTGAAGAACTAATGCTTTTGAATTGTGGTGTTGGAAAAGTCTCCTGAGAGTCCCTTGGACTGCAAAGAGCTCAAATCAGTCATTCCTAGAGGAAATCAACGCTGACTGCTCTTTAGAAGGTCAGGTACTAAAGCTGAAGCTCATTTAGGCCACCTAATGAAAAGGATAGACTCATTGAAAAACACCCTGATGCTGGGAATGATTGAAGGCAAAAGGAGAAGGGGACGGCAGAGGTTGAGTTGGCTGGATGGGGTCCCTGGAGAGGTGCGTGTGGGCTTGGGTGTACTCCGGGAAATGGTGGGGGACAGGAAAAGCTGGGGGAATGTTGTCCATGGGATCGCAAAGAGTCGGCCACAACTTTGCGACTGAATGGAGAATTGTTACTGGTACTTATTATTCATTATTTCTGTGCTGTCCAATAGTCTCTGAACAGTTAAAAAGAGTTATTGGATTGTATCCAAATTTAATCTTCCTTGGAATTGACTTACTGAAAGAAATAGGGCCTAAATTAGTGAAAAGTTCCATTAATTTCAATAGGTCCACTCTAAGTATGGGTACATTTAGTTCTAACATTTAGAGAGAACAGTTGTACAGATAAGTACATATACACTTATTATAAAAGGCATACTTTTCCTAAATACAAATTAGTCAAATAGACAAGGTTCAAATTTGTACCCTTGCAGAGCTTTGTTTTGGTGTTATGTTTAGGTGACTTCCCAGAATGCATTGATCTCTTACACAATTAAGAGAGACCCAGTACACCTTCCATTCTACAGGAAACCAGCTCCATAGTAATATCAAATTATGCAATGCTGTGCAGCCACCTGTTAACAGTTACTCCCCTTGGGAAGATAAGCATTTATTGCTATTATAGTATATAAAACAATAGACATTGTGAGCTTAATAGTGTAGGTGCCAATTCTCCAAACAAAACCTATGCAGGCAAATACCTAGACCTATTAGAAGCTTAGCAGATTACTGAAGTGGCAACTCGTAAGAGCAGCACCCTGGCCTTTACAATCCATGCATGCAGGAGTGGGGTAATATGGTCAAAAACATAGTCATTAATTTTTTTAAAAAACCCTTTGCCTTTATTATACTTGAAGGTTAAAGTCTATACAATGTGCTGAGGCATATGAGCAACAACATGCAGCGACCTGAGGAGGTCAGCTACCTTTGATTTCTGCGACTCGAAGGATAAGGCACCTCTTTGCTGCTGAGACTGGAGGCAACAGTCCAGGGTCCAAGATACAGTGAGCTATTGCAGCTGATTTCATAACAGTACTTCCAGTTCCAGCTGCCTGCTGTTGCCTTATTTCCCTCATTCTAGAATAGCCTTCTCCAATCTGGTGCCCTCCAGAAGTGTTGGAGCACAGCTTTCAGAAACCTCTCTACCAGCTGGAGGATTTAGAACACCTGATTGGGAAAGCTTTTGTTAAAAATTCAAACAAAATTCCTGCTTCTCTCACTGAACAGGTAGCAACAACCATGGCCACTGCCACTGGCCCTGTGTGGGCTTGAAGATGCTATCTGCCTTGCTTGCAAAAGTACCACTCTTACCGGGCCATGGGGGAAGCATTCCTAGGCTTCTCAGCTATTGCTGCATTGTTGAAAGGCACTTAATTCTCTTAAGGAAACTATGTAATATCATGTAAGACATTTTATTATAAATATAAAATTCCACAGAGGAAATGCTCAGTCCATCAATATTGTTTTTTGTAGTGATGCCAATTTGCAAGATTAGCAATTAAACCACTTCATCCCGAAGTTACACTGAAATACAATCATTGTACTATAGCCTTCCCCAACCTGGTACCCTCCTGTTAATCTCCCTCCAACTCCCAGCATTCTTGAACATTAGTCACACTGGCTTTGACTGATGGAGTTCAAGTTCAAAATGTCTGGAGGGCACCAAGTTGGGGAAGGCTGCCATACAGTTATGAAAGTTCAGAATAATTAGAAGCATCGATACAGGCTACACAATGTGTTAAGAATCAGTATGATCTACATTAAGGGTGTGAACAAAATCCAGGTAGTAATTATGAACTAGATTGCTCAATCTCAAGTACATAGTGAAAAAAATCTTAATTAGTCTTAATGTAGAAAGCATGCTGGATCTAGTCCATCTAGTCCAGCAGTCTGTTCACACAGTGACCAAACAGTAGCCATAGGAAATCCACAAGAAACTACAGCACCCTCCCACCCATGCTGTCCAGGAATTAATTTGTATATCGACACACTGTCAGTATACAGCCATCAAGACTAGCAGACCTTGGTAGCATTGTCCTGCATGGATTTGTCTCTCCTTTAAGGCTGTCCAAATTCATGGCCATCACTATATATTTTAGAAGTCAGACATTAGTGGTGTGAGATATACTTCCTTTGATCTGTTCTGAATTCTCCACCAATCAGCTTCTAGTATAATGAGAAGGGATACAATATTTCCCTATCCACTTTTTCCACACCATGCATAATTTTGTAGATTTCAGTCATGTCTCCCTTTACTCACGCTTTTTCTAAGCTAAAGTGTTTTATACTGCTATGTTTACAGACTAATCATATGCAAGTAAATTACAGTGACTTAGGTTAAGTTACTTGGGCTGTAATTAACACACAAGAACTTACTTTCAAATAAACAGGGCTAGACTCACTGCTAAGTGGTTTTTTAAATTTAAATGCCACACTCTTTTACTGGAGGTGGTGCAGAAAAAAAATAATTACTCCAAAGCAAGCATGCCTAAAATTGTAGTCCGAACCATAAACAAGTTTCAGAAGAAATTACTGTAAGTTACATATGCATAAAGTTATAGACCACACGGAAATGTAGATAATCAGGAGCCCTGAAGAGGGGGGAAATGGGGGTCAGAATAAACAAGAGGAAAAGTGAATCAAGGACACATCGGCTGCAAATAAATGGAGGATCCTGAGTATTAGCATCTCAAGCACACTGAAGTCTCATTGCCTTGACAGTGTTTAATATGAGGATTGCCAACAACTTCTTCTGGTACCAGTTCCACTCAGGTAACATTAACAATTGCATGACATGATAAAATAAGCAACACTTTTTTGTCATGGAAGCAGAAAGTGATAGGATGAAAGCTTCACCTTATTTTCTGAGTTTCAGGTAATTATTACAAGATATAGAAGCAGGTCCAGTAAGATGTTGATGGATCTTTTTCTCTTTTTAACTGTATTGAATGTCAACAGCACAAGCCTGATCTGAAAAAGTCTGTTATGTTATGCCTATGTAAGGAATTGGTTCATTACCTTTGATAAAAAATAAGTGAAGAATAGAAAACTAAATGCAATGGACTGAAAAAGGCAGGTGCATGTACTATGCCCTAGTTGTAATCTCCCCATCCCCTTCAATAAACTATACATGGTATGCCTTAAAAGCCATATATAGATAATGCCCTTGAACCTAATCTGCTGCAAGCATACCACCACACTCAGCAATTCTGAATTAGTCTGCCAGTGTAACCTTTTAGGTAATGTCAAATGAGAAGCACAGTAGAAGTAGTGTCATATTATGAAATGCTTTTGTCAAAAACCACAGAGAAAGAGCGAGAGAGCGAGTGCGCTGTTTCTTTGTGAATGCTGAAGGAGCCTTACTATAGGATTCTGTTCCATGTTTAAAATGGACCTGCTCCTCTGTCATTTCTTTGCTAGTACATGAAGATCATTTTATTCTACGTTATTCTAATTATACAGTCTCAGTTCCTGAGTGGCCAGGTGTCCTATTTGTCAGAGTGTACTCCTTTGTTTGAAGGGTTCTGAAAGAGGTGCGCGGGCAACTTCTATTGAAGATTGTCCAATTGGTTGAAAGTCAAAGAAACCCAAGCAGACGTCAATTGCAGCACCCCAAAAGTAATTGGCCAGAGGAAGGCCCCAAGAATAGTTGGCCACAGGGAGGCCACATAGTAAAAACACCAGTTATGCTGTCCTAGAAGAGAGGGGGGATAAGAACAAAATGAACTTTGTGTAACCCACAGCTAACAAACTAGTCTGACCTCAAACACAGTAATCAAAGGGACAGTGGAAACTGGGTATAGCAGCCATGAAAGTTGTAAATGTGCAGGGAGTAAGAACATGGCAAGCCTGTGTGAATCTCGAGCAGATAAGAAATCGACATGAGAAATGTCTGGTCCTTGACAGAAGAAAAGATTCTTTGAAGCTAATAGCAGTGGGGTGTGTGGCTACATTGATATATTGATGCATTAGATGTGTATTAGGTGACCTGATTGCTTACTTAGGGTATAAAATGCATGTACCGGGGTGTAACTTTCAAGACACTGCTTTGGGCTGAACATCCCATTTTGTCTCCCTTTATTCTATGTTGTTGCTAGTCGCAAAGTCGTGCCCCACCCATCGGGACCCCATGGACAACATTCTTCCAGGCCCTCCTGTCCTCCACCATCTCCCAGAGTCCACTTAAGCTCACGCTCCATCCAGCCATCTCATCCTCTGCCATCCCCTTCTTTTGCCATCAATTGTTCCCAGCATTAGGCTCTTCTCCAGGGAGTCCTTCCTTCTCATAAGATGGCCAGAGTATTTGAGTTTCATCTTCAGTATCTGGCCTTCTAAAGAGCAATCAGGGTTGATCTCCTCTAGGACTGACTGGTTTGATCTCCTTGCAGTCCAAGGGACTTGCAGGAGTCTCCTCCAGCACCACAATTCAAAGGCCTCAATCCTTTGGCACTCAGCCTTCCTTATGGTCCAACTTTCACAGCCATACATTGCATCTGGGAAAATCATAGCCTTAACTATACCCACTTTTGTTGGCAGGGTGATGTCAGGGCCGTCTTAACACATGGGCACTTACCTGTGGACCCCATATTAATCTGTGTATGTTAACCCTTGGAAAATTGGAAAACTTCCAAAATAACAGTAGTTGTAGTTGTCGTAGGGGCCCCAGTACACTGCTTTGCCCGGGACCCATAATGCTGTTAAGACAACCTTGGGTGATGTCGCTGCTTTTTAGTATGCTGTCTAGAATTACCATAGCTTTCCTCCCCAGGAGCATGCGTCTTTTAATTTCTTGGCTGCAGTCCCCGTCTGTGGTAATCTTGGAGCCCAGGAAAATAAAATCTGTCACTACCTTCATTTCTTCCCCATCTATTTGCCAGGAAGTGGGAGGACTGGATGCCATGATCTTGGTTTTCTTATTGAGTTTCAAGCCAACTTTTGCGCTCTCCTCCTTCATAAATAAAGCTGGTTTTGGCTCTAAGTCTCATCTCAGGCTCCTTTTGACTCGGGTCTGGGGTCAACCTGGGTTTGCCCTAGCTGTTGACTGGCTGAATTTGGTAACAGAGGGAATTGTGGCAGCACTGAACATGCCCACCAGTAATTAGCACCTGGTCCTAGTCTTCCTCACTCAGATGAGAGATTTATTGAATTTCTACCTGAATTATATGAAATCGCCAAACCAGTGTGGTGTAGACTTTAAGAGTGCAGGTCTAGATCTCAAGTGATCTAGGTTCTCATCCCCGCTTGGGCAAGTGAGTGACTTTGGGCCAGTCACATACTCTCAGCCCAACCTACTTCACTGGGTTGTGGTTGCGGGAATAAGACTGAGCGCAGGATACAAATGATTTAAGCCACTTTGAGTTCAGTGTAAGAAAAGCGGGATATAAATCTTACTAAAAATCAAGAAAATCTTTTTGCAAATATGCACCTCTGCATTCTCCTACATATGCCAACTGCATGGCAGTTGGCATCTTCCTCGGCCGTCTGTGGTACTAGCCCAGCGCGAGGAGCTCCTGGGCCCCCCCTCCCCCGCGGCGCTTCTCCGTCCAGAATGACTCAGCGGTGCTCGTGCCCGGCTGACCCTCGCCAGGAGGCGGCTTGTCCGGGCGCCTCTCCTCCCGCCTCCCTCCCTCTCGCCTTCCTCCCAAGAGGCGGCCGCAGCCAGAGCCCGCCGCTGCCGCTCGCTGCCGCCCGCGCCAAACACCAACAGGCGTCGCCAACCGACGCGCGCGAGCCCGCAACCGGCCTGTCCCCCTCGCGCCGCTGAGCCGCCCCGCCGATGGACGCCGCCCCCGCCAGCGGCCTCCCACACGGGGGCAGCCCCCCGCGCGCGCCCCCCGTGTGGACCCTGAAGAGGGGCTGCGACGTGCTGCGCGACCCAACCCTCAACAAGGTGAGCGCAGGCGGCGGCGAGTCCGCTTGGACGGGAAGCGCGGGGAGCTCGACGGCTCCGGCCGTCGGCTTGGCGGGTGGGCTGGAGCGTGCTTCCCGCCTCGCACCCTGAAGGGGGCTTCCCTGCCGGGGAGCGAAGGCGCCCGGCGCCCGGCTCGCTGTGACGGGCTTCCTTGGAGCGGCAACTCAGCCCGGCGGAGGCGCTTTCCCCAGCCGGGTGGCATTTTCTGCCTTGGCTCCGCCCCGCCTGCTGAGCCTTCTGTCAGCCGAAAGGGGAAACAACCAGCCTCTCGCCTGCCGAAGCGCATGTACGCTCCGCGCCTCCTTCGGGCAATTTCAGCCCGGCTGCTTCGTTGTTGCTGGAAAGGCCAAAACAACAACAACCCTCCCCGCCAGTCAACAAGCCTCCTTTGCCCCGTAACTCCTCCGCTGAAGCTGCCAGCTGGCTGTCCTGTGGTGGTTCGTGTGGGCTGTATCCCACTGTATCTCACATGCTGGTTCTACTTAGAGTAGACCCAGTGAAATGAAATGAGGCTTAATTGCATTATCGTTAGATGCAGCACACTCCGTGAAACGTGAGCACACAGAGATACACTTACAGTGAAATCCTATACACGTCTGCTTAGTAGCAAGCCCACCCCCCTTGAGTTCCGTGGGGCTTCGTCCTAGGTAAGTAAGTGCAGGATTGCACCCTCATAGCCAAACTTGAGTACAGTGGCCAGCTGCTCGGACAGAAGTCCAGCCAGGGCTTTAACAGCACCCTGTTGGGCAGGTAAAAACAGGTAGGAATTGGTATCTGCGGAGTAAACTACTGCTAGGCAGCGAACAGTTCAAACGTGTAACTTCAAGAGAGAAGGTGCTCATCAGCAACCCTTACCAGCCGGATTCTTAGTGCTGCTGACTGCAACATAATCTTATGGGAGCAACAGCCGGCTCTGATCAGCCCTTGTTCTTGGCAACACAATGGAACTTGTGTACATCTCCCATGGGCAAAGGTTGCTGCCACCTTTCCAGTGCTAGGGCATGCTATGGTGCTCTGTACTTGTTAGTTCTGTACTATTTCTTTCTCTTAAATCCCTTTCTCTGCAGAGATTTTTTCTTTGTGAATTGTGAAGAGAGCTTCTGTTATAGGGCAGTATAGAAATGAAAGAAACTATTTCCCTCCAGGCAACATCCCCCACAGTATTCTCAGCTTTACTAGCCTGTTAGATACAGATGGTTTTGCTTGGTGGGTAGGGTTCCAAACAGAACAAAATATCAAAGGAAGTATATAAAAGATACATGGCAATGGAAGCGTGTGGTAAATATTTGTGTATAGTGTACATACATTGTAGCATATTGTGTAACTTCACTATATCATGTGGGACTAATACTTCCTGTAATTTTGATACTGAAACTGAGGCAATTAATCTTATGATTGCAATAAGGCATTTAGATCATTCATCATATAGGGTTTTATTGCCCAGGAAAAATACACAATGAACTGTTAGAATATGATAAAGGAAGAAGAGAATTTTTTACAAATTCTATGCTCTCCTTTGCACAGTATTTATTAGCTTATCATGGTGAGAAATAAGTGTAGGTATAATGTTACACATATTTATTCAACAGTAAATCCCTCTGTGTTCATTGACATATACTACCAGGTAAGTGTCTACTGGGTTACAGCCTGGATGGTACCAAGCTAGAAGGATGAACTGCATGACCTTATGAACTAGAAGAGCACAGATTAAAGTTAATAGTAGTTGGAGCTACTCATGTCAACAGTTTCATTGTTCTGTAAATTCAGAGAGTATTACTCAGTGTTGTTCCTCATATGTTAGCTTGTTAGAGAAAATAGAACAAATGGATTGT
>NW_025335349.1:11786264-11821848 GCF_004798865.1 Varanus komodoensis | reverse complement strand
ACAATCCATTTGTGTAGTTCAGTAGTGCTCATAACTTAACTGCAAATCAATATCATATGGTTGTATCTGTTGTTATTCCTACCTAGAGTAGGCTCATTAAAATGAATAAAGCTTAAGTTAGACTAAAGTTGGATACAACCCCTGCCGTGACTGCGAAATGTTTTTAATTTGTTCAATTTTATTTATCCCTGTACAGGAGGGACTGTCTCTCCTAGGGAAGTGGGAACACATCCACAGTGATAGAACTATAACTTTCCAGAGGTGTTGTTAGGAGCAGCTCACTAAGTCTGGAGCCCCATATCTCTGGGACCTCATCTGCCCCACCATATTGTCCATGAGCACTTGCTGAAATAAAAGTACAGGGACCTTGATCATCTATGTTGCATTTGATTCCCCTGGATTACCTGGTATTTTGTCCACATGAGCTTCACCTGCTCCTCTCCCTTGAATCTTTCTGCCTGAGATTTTTAACCTTCACCCTAACCCTACAAATAAAAATGTCCTTAGGGAACATAATCCTTTAAAGGAATGTGTATAGCACACAAACACTTTAGAGTATATATAAATTAGTATATGAAAGTGTGTGTGTGTGTGTATCATGTGTGTCTTAGCTTCAGAGATCAGTATCTAGCACAGTCCCTGAAATTACTTTGCAGGGAGGGTTAACCGATTTTCAGTGTAACATCACTGGCACAGAATTAGAGCTGGTGCTAGTATGGTACACATTCATCAGATGTTGTTGCTGTTTGAAAAATCCCCAAGTGTAAGGTTATGTTTAGGATAAACTTACTTATTGTGGGCTTCTTAACACCCATCAAAGATCAAGTAAAGAGCTGTAGATATAGTTTATCCAAATGAGTTGACCTGACTTAGGCTCTCTGAAGTTCAGGGAAAGCAGCAATAAGAAACCAGTGACTAGCAGAACATCTGCCCTTGAGGACTTTATCCCTGATATTTATCAATGTCACTTCTTTAAAAAAACTTTTGCTTTCAGAATTGAAATGGAATTAAACTGATATGCAAAGTAATAAAGGAATTAATTATATGAAGGTATAGTTTTTGGATATTCCTGAACTAGGTGCAAGCTTTTGTGAAGTGTGCCCATGCACAGTTTCTCAAAAGTTATTTATTAAAATAACTTCATTAGAATAACATTTCACAAAAGTTATTTAATAGGTAGGGTGGTCTTATTGAATAATTTATTCGTATATGTTCATTCAAATAACTTACAAATAAGTTATTTATTGAAATCTTGAGCTCAGCTTTTACTTGTGTTTGTGGAAATGATTTATGTGTTGCTTTTTTTCAGTGAACTTGTATTAGACTTCAGATACATTAAAGAGTTACCTACTTTTTCTGTTATTTGCAGAAACAAAGAATACACATTTAGATGATGAAGACACAAATTCAAAAGACAATTCTAAAGATCATGACCAAATTGAGGGGTTTCTGTGATTCCCATTTGGAACTTAGACAAGACCAATAATCAGAAGGCACTGATTGGAATCAGACAAAACTGGTTGGAATTATTATAGTTAATATTTTTCTACTGAAATATCTAGGAATTTTGGCAGTTCACTGAATGTGGAAGGTATTCAAAATGCTCTCTTGAGAGTTTTTGCTGAACAAGTATCAGAAATTTTATGTAGTAGCATTTAGAAGTTCTTATCTCAATATTAGCATTTTTGTTCTGTGCTGTAGCAACTATCAGGGTAAAGGTGGCTGCTGTCCTAGTGTTGCTATTATTGCAACACTAGGGCTTTAACATTTTCACATGTTAAAGCTTACAAGAGTGAAAAATTTCCACTCTTGTACACATGGACATTTTACATGGAAATTTTTAAAATCACCACACAAAATGGGTCTATCATAATGTAATCCAAATATTTGCGGGAAGCAGAGAGCTCGCATTATATTGTTAAATTATGTAAGATTATATAAGATTTTGATAATTCAATGTAAAGAGTTGTTTATGGAAGTTTATTGACTTTACAGATCTAAAAGTATTTAACTAAGCATGCCATAGTTTTTTTTGAAAGTCTTGTGAATACTATCGTTGACAGCTACAGTAGTTCTTAAAAGGGATCAGGGATTTCATACAGTATTTTTGTTATCTGGAAAAACTACAGTTTCCAAACTTTACTTCAAGGCAATATGCAAATTTCCATTTCAGATTTTTTCTCCAAAGAGAATGCTATCTGTATATGCTTTTTCTCACACTTGCACACTGACAGTGTTCGTATGTTGTGGCAAAGTGCAAGCCCTCCCGGGATAGCTCTCAGAACTCCAGTTCCTTGGCAAAGGGGTTTCTTGACATGGCTGCCCTGTTTTATTTTGCTTGTTTTTTGTTTTGGCAGGGATATAAGCAGACATGAATATGTATATTTTGGAGTTCCCTGGGATATCCAGAGGACAACCAATAGGAAGTAGGAGACAACTCACAGGGTGAGTTGTGACATGAACCACTCTATTAACATTTGAAGTGGTCTTCTATGGAAGCCAGGAAGCATAATGCCATTTGTTTAGAAATGTTAAGGCCAAATGACATTGTAAAGCAGATAATGTGTGATAATAGCTATTAGTCCATTACAAAATGGTGTTGGAAAGGGAAATTTACAATGGAGAATTTTGTGTGTAGAAAGATGCTTAATGCCCATCTCTCATGCTGCTTGTGTTTTGAACTCTCTGCTACTTCTCCCCCCCCCCCCCCGATTTCCAGTCTGGATTTGAGCCAGTTGTAAAAGTGTTTTGAGGTGGAAGTGTTTCCATTTGTGGTGGGAAAGTGTCAATCTATTGTTACATGTAGATGTCTAGCATGGGAATGCCCCTTCTTTCTCTGTTTTTCTCTGATTATGCTGGGTGCCAGATTCACCCAACAAGAGGCAAACCATTCGTAGAATTTTTGTCATTAAGAGTACTTCCAACTTTACCTTTTAAAAACTTTTTTTTAAGATGGAAGATACAGGTACTTATACCTAATGACATTAACATATGAAAAATGCGAAAAGAATATGTCTCTGTGTTTGCACACAGTTGAAAATGCAGATGTCTTAAACATATCATGAGCAGTGGCCCTTGGTGAATCTTGGGGCCAGGCATGGTCAATTGTGTGTTTTTGTTTTTTGTTTTTGTTTTAAATGCTGGGAAGTCTTACAGAGTCTTGACAATCCCAGGTCTAGACAAGATGTTAATACGTAAAGCAAAGGCTCTCAGACTGAGACCTAAATCTTCCTAGCCTCATTGTAAAATGCCTGCTTTTCAGGGGAAATCTAAAATTTAGATATGCTAGCTAAGTGCTTCTCCAGGCAGGAAGGGAGCTTATGTATCAGCAGTTTCTTAAAGTAGAACATATCCAAGGCTAACTCTATTTCCTTGTGGTAATAACAGGAAAGTATAGTGATACTACTTTAATAAAATGCTGTTGAAGTGTATTGATGCTTCTGTTTTCCTTGGATTTGAATGATATATATATTGGTTTCTGTGTGTCTTGAAATTCTATTATTAACACTCATCTATCCTTTGAGAATAGGAGTACCAAATAGAAAAACTTTGGATATTGTGCTCATTTTATTTTACTTTTACTGTATGTGAGAAAGGAAGAAAAATAAAGCAATCAGATACTCAACTTTACAGGTTTTCTTAAAGGAACAAAGAAAAAGCTACTTTTCTTCTGTAAGGTCTTTCCTGAGCACTTAATAGAATGCATTTAACAAGAAACTGCAGCTTCAGTTCTTTTCATTTCAGTTATTACTTTCAAGGGTTCCTATCTTCATTTATAAGTGTGTGAGACAGGAACTCTTGTAACTTCGATGATACAGCTTCTGCTACTGCTGTATACCTTACAGATCATGGAAGTTACATCTTCTCATACAAGTAGATGATTCTCATCTGTGAAGAAACAATGAAAAGTAACTTGTGAGTTATGAAACTGATTAATAATCTGATTTTCCCAGATTATGTACTGAATTGAATAATGTTTAGAATATAGAATTTAACCTGTTAAATCAGTCATTTTTATTAAGAAATGGACTTAGTTTACTTGTACTGTAATGAAATGAAGCCCAGCTGAAGTCAGATACTATGTAAACAAGATTGGAATAAATCTTTAGCTTGGGTGTTTCCACTTTCTCAATCCTTGCTACTATTCTTTCCTTCCTTGTAACTGCACTTACAGTTGGCAAACAACAGTTTGTGCTGAACCTACAATGTAATGTCTATACATGTTTATTGTATGACACAATATCATCACATGGGTTTCCTCATTCCCACTAGTGGTCACCATAAAGCAGAAAATTTGTAACATTATTATACTTTATTTCGGGGGTCTCCATATTGCTGATGCATGGATGATACTAAGAGAGCTACCATTCTTGAACATCACAGTTATGTAATTCATGATAAACTGTAGCATTTGTGGGCACCAAGTTACATGTGCAACCCCCATGTGAGAGTTAAATAATCTTTGCATAAACCTGTAATGAACCATGGGTTAGGGTTGTTTAACCCTTCTGTAACCCATACATGTTTGCATTTGTGCAATGCAACAACTCCTGTGTAGGTTAATTTGGAACTAGAAGTACTGAGCTCTAAAACTGGACACCAATAGAAACTGCACTCAATGTCACCTAACAGGGATTCTCCATCCACCCACCACAGTGGGAGTAGGACAGTTGCAGCTGTCCCTTGCCCCCACAAATGATCAGAAATAAGAATGGGAAATCTCCTCGGAGATGGTGGGCTGCAAGGCAAGTGTGGGGGGAAGCAGCTATTGCCAAGGTATTACTGCACCCCATGGTAGGGAGATCTTCCAGCAAACATTCATTATGCATCCCTACAAGAATTAATCTGAACAGTTTTTCACAGAAAGCACATCCTCCTCTTATTAAATGAGGAAGTTAGCATTCTCTCTAACTTCCACTGGTTCATCTGAAGGTATGAGTAGAACTTTATGTACATAAAACAGTATGTACATAGAACTCTATTTACATCTTCAGATGAATATGTGGAGTAAGAATACCAGGGCTGCAGGTATAGTCCATGAGCTCACTTAATGCTGATTTATATTCTTCCAGGTGTGGGCAGCAAAACTTCTAGAAACTTTTTAGTCGAAATGTTTGTATAAGACATTCCCCAATTGCTGGCAAGTTTTAATATGTACATGCTTAGTCATTTCCAAGCCTTTTCTCTGTTTGTCCTTAAAATGTTAAAAAAGGAAAAAAGAAGACCTTTGAATTCCATCTCTCTTTTCTCTTATATATAGAATGGTAACCTCTTTAGGGTGTGTGTGAAATAGTATAATCTGATTCTTTGACTAGTCATAATTATATCTTTATAAGTAGCAGTTTTCACGTGTTGGAATATAATTTCTCAGCTCTTTTTGTTGTTGTTGTCGTATGATTTACTAAAGTGAAGACCCAAATGACATCTAAGGGCTGCATCAAGATTATGCAGAGAGTAGAGCCACTACAGGAACCTGAAGGCTGTTTGAGATTGCAGCCCTCTGGAATCTAGGTCAACCCACAATCACATGAACACATTCCTGGCCACTTTGGTAATATTGTTTCAAGCAACATGTGGAAACAAAAGAGAAAAACCAAGGTATATTCCACATTTAGAGTTGTTCTCAAAGCTGTCAGGCAGTGCCCCCAATCTTCTAGCTTGTCTTAATGAGCCTTTCACTTCTGCATGTATAGAAAATCATTCTTTCACAGAATATCAGACATTTATGGTACATATTTATTTATAAAATTTGTATTTATTACTTGCATCTCTGCTACATAGCAAACCTATTCTCATTTAAGCAAGCTTCTTGATCATGCTCATTCATCTTTATAGCATCTACATCATTCTGTTTTACAGGTGGAGTACAAACTGCCCAAACTATCCAAAGTATGGGGCTAAGGTAGCATTTTGGTCATGGTCCAAGTTCAACTCTATCATCCTGCATTGGTTCCATTATTTTATATATATATATATATATATATTTTAAGGGACAGACAATCCATTTAATGATTCATACCATTTATAAGGACCTGTTAGTGTAGGAAGTGGGCTGGTTTCCTGCTTTTCTGTTCACACTGCAATAGAACATCTTGTGTAGGTGGAATATAAAAGGAAGGATTGATCATTAACATATCCTGAGGCAAAGAGTAAAATCAATTCAGAGAAAAATGTGTTTAATTGGAAGGAACTGAGGTAGCAGAGGTTTTTTTATGCCACGTTAAGCATATTTTTGGGATAACTTTATATAGAACGGCTGAAAGTACTGTTTGGACAGTGGGGAATCATGCTACAGTTTTCATAAACACTTATTGGATCCCTGCTTGATTCACTCTAAACCATACAGATTTCTAGACCCTGTTATGCTTATATTGCACCATTAAAGAATTTCATAGGTGTTAGGCCAGGCTAAAAAGCAATCACAAAAAACACATTTAAAGATGGCAAAAAGAGCCTACTGTACCAGAAGGTCAACTCTGGGTGGTGTGTTCAGTACTTTGTGTCCTAATACAAGAAGGTACAGTCAGACAATGCTATTAAATAAGGTTTTAATCCAGTCTAAAAGTACAGACAACAAATCCACTTAGTACTATCTTCTCAAATTAGAAGTGCTTCATAATTAGAAATACCTTTCCAGTTTGCTGTGTATTGATCCCTTTTGGTTAATTTCTGCTCCTATTTTACTTTTATAAGACTTTAGAATAGGGATTCATTTTTATCCTAATACCCTTCTTCTAGTTGCTGTTTGTTTATCTGTTAAGTTGATGGTTCTACAGTGAATTAGAAACCAGTAGAAAGTAGCATAGAGTTAAATAGAAAGGAAAGCTCTCTGCAGCTTAGTACTGGTTTAATGCTTAAATATGGTTTGCCTGAAATCGTTTCTTCCTATTTAAGATGCTAAATACACAGTGACATTATTATTTAGACTGCTAAATTAAGCCTTCTTTCAGGGAGTATATGCAAAGAGATGCCAGCATGGTTGCAAAGGCTAGAAACCTGTCTAATCAGCGTTACCTGTTTTGCTAAGGACAGAGGTACCAGAGTCAGGAACAGACAAGCTTTGAGGCAGTTCAGAACCAAAGCACAGCCACAATAAAAGTCATGATGCTGAACCTAAGTTAAGTAGCACAGGGAAGCCTTTTATAGAGCCTTTCAGAACTCCCAGTTGAACGCATGATTGCAGAGGCTCTGATCCTTGCAAGTACCTACAAAAACCTCATTGTCAGCAGGGCTGCTGAACCTGCAAGGAGGAGCTAAACACACAAATGAGTGTGTTCATTCTAAATAAAGATTGTCCACCAGTGGAAGAAACTTGTGGAGTTGCCATGAATCAGAAGAGTAGATAATAAAGTTGCTAACCTAAACAGATTGTTCACTTTTCACATGAAAATGGAATACTCATATGCCATCTTTTGGCAGATTTAAGGAATACAGTCACTTGCTGACTTTATTATCTGTAACATTTTGTGTGTGTGTGTGTGTGTGTGTATTTCTTGCTGTGTGAGTTTAATACTGAGATAGGCACACAAGTAGAAAACAGTCCCCATTTCTATAGTTACATCACTGGTCCTCAAGGTATCTTATAAGGAAGATGATACATGAATGGACAATATATTCAGGAGGCACCACCAAAAACTTTTCCCCAACTACAGCCCCCAAGCTCTTTCTGTGTGGCCCTCCAACCTGCTTGTTTATTGCTATCACCCTCAAGGCATTTCCCCTTAGGCCCACACTATTCTTTCTGCCTCAAGCAGTGCCATCTACTGCTGTTGCTCTTGTCCATTTCTTACAAAAGCACAAGGGCAGCAATATTTCCTCAGGTCCTCATGGTTCCTTCGGACAGCCTCCTCTTGTTTTTATCTTCCCTCCGCACTAGCATTTTGGCCATTCTGGGTGCTTTGCTAGGCAACAGAGTTCAGGTACTCATATCACAGCTTTGTCACTCCCTTTCTCCATGCATTACCATATTGAAGGCTATATGGGGATGAAGGAAGATAAAGCATCCAAGTAGATGGGTAAGGAGATGTCTGGCCTCCTTTTACCAAAAAAAAAAAAAAAGGTGGGAAAAGGAGAATAAAAGGCCTGGTATTTTTGCAAAAAGGATACGAAGTGTTTTGTATACTGAACATTTCTAGAGGTGCCAGTAACCCAAGGTTACTGATGTGGTTGCTGCTTCAGTCAAAAATATTCAAGAGCTGGTTGATCTGTCTTTATGCAGTGCTTGCTTTTGCCCCACCCACTCCAGCTAAGAGACTTCTCATGCATCTGTGATTGCAGGGGCTGGTGAGTGGCCCCTTGGACTGAGAGAGATAGAGCACTCTCTTAGCAGGAAAGTTTATGGGATTCCCCTTCCCACATCTTTCTCCAGACAAGTTCCCTTTTCCCTGGCTGCCATTTTGCTTCTCATGATTGAAGCTTGGCTGGCAGGCAGTAATGTATATGTGCACCCTGAATATAATTTGAAGGGAACTTAATGGAATAAGTTCCTTCTGCTCCAGCTGGGAGGCTACTCTTTCATTTGCTTTTTCTCTCTACCTGCCCTTTTTTGGAGGGCCCCCAATTTTTAAAGTATTAGCATGTGTAGATTTAAACCTCAAGGCACTGTGTTTATTAGGAAATAAATCTCACAGTATTTAATATGCTTAGAATTGCAACCCTGCCATCTGGTAGGCCAGATTCATAATCCATTTTTACAAAATTCTTCTTAGCCTGTGCATATGGCCCAATATTCCTGTGAACTGTAGAGGCTGGTGTCTCTTCTTTGCCATGGTCAAAATGAAAATCCCCAGCTAACAGCAACCAGAGTGGGGTGGATTTGATATGAAAGAGTTAGACATTTTTATTTATTCAAGAATAATACTGAAACTCTGCAACTGCTGCTCTGCTAAAAAAAATTTAAGAAGATGTCTGCAAAGAAAGTGCTGTTTCAAAGAATGAAACATTGTAGATGAGCACCTTGCCTTTAATTACAAATGGGCTACTGAGTGTGTTTTTGTTTTAAACAAGCTTAAAGTAGCCTGATATGTCTCGATACTGTCTCAGTCTTAAAGGAGTACAATGTGAAAAGGCACTTGGAATCCTGTCACAAGAGCTACTCAATAAATCAAGGAGATATGTTAATGAAATTCTTTTAAATTCTCTTTTAAAAGCTTTTTTTCCTTTTTTGCGGGGACAACAAGCATATTCTGTCTATAAGCACATCTCCATTTCTGGCAGATGCATCACAACAACTCCCACTTATATCTGAAATGCCTCTGGCCAAATGCCCCAAGTGCCTGAAGTACAAATTTGTGACAAAGGATACATACACAAGAAGCAAGAATACTGCTATGACTAAGGCAATACGGACTGCCCCACCCCACCCCAATACACACAGTGCATAACCCAATCACACAGATGGTAGATTTCCTTCCTAGTCACAGCAATTGACAGTTAACTTCTGTTCATATTGGAGGGCAAACAGGAATGGCAATGGCCAAAGCTATGTGAGGGACAGATCCCTGGAGTGGACCGGAGAAGAAACTTTCCCTCTGAGATCCAGTTTGCTCCTAGCCTTCTAAGCTACTGGTTATATCTACTAAATAAGGAACTACTAAATAAGGAACAAGGAACATTTGTCCAATGTAAACTGACAACATAAACTGGATTTCAGATGAGTAGAGATCCAGGCTTATCATGGCACCAGTCTAGTTTCCATCTGGTATACAAAGAACTGTTTGCCTTAGAATCGGAAGGATACCATTACATGGAAAACCAGGATGATCTTTAGATGAACAGACTTCCTAAGCAGTTAAGTAGAGAATAGTTTTTGCCAGCTTGGAAAAGGCATTCTATCTATTTTCCAGCAGGATACATGTCATACCAGGTATTCTTGGGGATTAATACATTTCAAAAGTGGGTGTTTACTTCATGGATACTTTGGAGGTTTTGGAACTTTTGCTGGGGGTCTAACATGCACTGTTAAAGGCAACATACTCTGGTCTTACATTAAGATGGATACACAATGCGTTTGAAGCAAAAGGGAAGTTTATTCAGAAGGAAATACAGAGCAGGTATAAATTCTTGATCTGATGTTGTCAAGGCATCAAATAATCTTAATGCATCCCCATCTTACTCCATATTTTTAAAGAGGTAGACAGCTCTCTGCCTAATATATTTAGGAATAGACAGAAGCTAAAAGAAAAAGAGAAGAAGTGTAAGGCTAATGTCTGTCAGTTGTCCTGTGTAATAGACTCTTAACAGACCCTTGTGGAGGCAGTCCATGTTGTGGGCTGGTTGCCAGGTCTTGCCCCCTCATATTCACTAAATTCCTGTTCTATACAAGTGGGAATTTTGTATTGTCCCTCAGGCTTATGCTAATCATGCATTATTTATTTAATTTCTATACTGCTCATTAGCCAAAATGGCTCTCTGGGCAGTTCACAGGACAAAATACAGAACCAAACACAATATCAATAACAAATCAGAACTTTAAAATCAACATCAATACAGTGGTGCCTCATACTTCAAACTTAATCTGTTTTAGGAGGCTGTTTGAACTCTGAATTGTTTGAAGTCCGAAGCACTGTTCCCCATTAGAAATAATGGAAAATGAATTAATCTTTTCCCAGACCTTGGTAAACAGCAAATGCACATAATTTAAGGTAAAAATAACAAATGTCACATATATTAATTAAAGCTTGAAAAGGCACACATTGAAAAACCCTACCCAATCACCCCCTAATCTGATGGCAAGACTTTGGAGTTGAAGTTCCCATCACTGGAAGAAAACAGATGCCACCTCCTATTCAGCAGGCTGATATAGATCACAATAATGGCCCAGCACACAGCCTGTGCCAATGGAGGGGGCACTGAAAAGGTTTGAGAAGGCACACAGTTAAAAGGCACTGAGAAGGATCGTGAAGGCAGGCAGTTAAAAGGTATTAAAGAGGATCGAAAGGCACACACCGAAAAAGCACTGGAAATGATTGAAAAGGCACTGAAAAAGATTGAAAAATCATGCAGTGAAAAGGCAAAGATCTAAGAGATCCTTTCCCAGCTAGAAACAACTTGGGTGCACAACTGATGATGTTTACACAGTGACCACATTTTTTTCACTGTGCCTGCAGTTCAAATTTAGAAGTGTTGTTCCAACTTTGAAGTGATTTTATCTTGACTCTAACATTCGAATTCTGGATTGTTCGAAATTAGAGTTGTTTGAACCATGAGCCACCACTGTAATACATTAAAAATAGCAACAATAAAATAGCAACCATAGGCCCACAACAGCCATACTCAAATTAATCAAGGGTACAGCAGTAAGGTACTATAAAACAAAATTAATGTAAACAAAATTAAGAGATTTTTTAAAGATTAAAATTATTTAACTTTTAAAATGTTGGGTGAATAAAAAGATTTTACCTGGCACTGAGAGGACTAAAGAATGGGTGTGAGGCACAGCTGAGGTACCACAGCTGAGAAAGCCCTTCCTTTAGTAGCCACCCTCTAAATTTCCTTTAGGGGTGGTTCTCTGAGAAGGACCTCAGACTATGATCACAGGATCCAGGGGAGAGGTTTTCATTTAGATAAGCTGGCCACAAGCTGTTTAGGGCTTTAAATATTAATGTAAACACTTTCAGTTGGGCCTAGGCTTCAATGGACCCATGGAGTTGGAAGAGGACTGGCTTGGTATGTTCATATCAGTAAGTCCCCGTCAGCAGCCTTCTACTCTATTTTGAACCAACTGAAGTTTCCATACCATCTTCAAAGGCAGCCCCACATAGAATGCACCACAGTAGTCCAGGTTAGAGGTTACCAGTGCATGGAGCACTGTTGCTTGGCTCTGCCTGTCCAGATAGGGTTGTAGTTGTTAATTTAGCCTGAGCTGATGGTAGGTGTTCCAAGACACTGAATCAACCTGTGACTCCAGTGACAGGGATCCAGAAGCACCCCAAAACTGTGAACTCTGTCTTTTAGGGGGAATGTGACCTTACCCAGGGCAGGTTTAATATCACCTAACAGGACAGACTATTCCCTACCAACAGCGCCTCTGTCTTATCTGAATTAAGTCTCGGTTTATTGGCCCTTATCCAATTAATTAGCAACCTCTCCCTGTGGTTTAAATGGCATGGGGTATTAAAAAAAGCTCTGCAATACTCTATGGCATAACTGCCATGATGCAGAGCAGTAATCACTGATCACAACCTTCTGAAATTGGGTGGTGAGGTAAGAGCAAAGCAGTGCTTCGAACCCCCAATCCAGCAAACCTGTCCAGAAGGGCACCATGTTTGATGGTATTGAAAGCTGCTGAGAGTCCAGGAAAACCAACAGGGTTCTTCAAAGAACCCAGCTTGATGGATGCTTGATTGCTCTTGATGACCTTAGCTATCACTTTATCACAGCCTGCTTTCTCTGGGTAAAAGGCATGTTCTTTGTGTTTCCTGGCTGCTATTAATGGGGTAATTTCCAGGTGTCTGGTGGTTTATTGTGCTTGCTCAGGGCTATGGTAGCCATACCCTGCAGAGTCATTTTGTCTAATCACTTTAAGGGAAAACCTTCAGATCATGCATGGCCTTTTCTCCCCAATATCTTCAGTATTCATCATTCATTCTTCATCTCACTCAAACTGCCTAGCCCAAGGCATTAAGTCACTCTTCCTGAGGTCAAGCTTACCTAACATGCCTCATGGCTTGTGAGCTTGTTTTTATTTTGCTTGACATAAAACCAATATTGATATTAATTATAAATACTCACTACTCAGTCCAAGTTGGATTGTGCCCAGACTCTTTTAGGGCACAGTCCAAACTTGGGAGGCTTATGAGCATCCTACGTAGAGCTGGAGCAGCTTCAGAGGCACTCTCCACCGCTCTGGTTCTTATGTACTTTTCGATATGGCAATTTGCAGTCATTTATCTGGGTTGCTTGGGAGGGGCCGGGAAAGGGAACTGTGGGGACCCACTTGGGCCTCTCTGGGCTCTTCCCCTCCCAGCCTATTGGAATGCCTCTTGCTGGCACTTATTTCTGCACAAGCTGTGCGGGTCGGGGTTGGGGCAGACTGCGAATTCCTGGCTCCAAGACTGGAGCTCTCTTTCAGACTTTGGAGCTGGGAATCTGAAGTAGCATATGTCATGGGGCTGTTGGATCAATCCTGCCAATTTTTATATAGGAATCATTTCCACAGGTTTGGTGGAACTATATTATAAATGTGGTAGTATGCATTTAGAAATGTGTTTGCTGCACAGTGTGAATCTCTCTAACAAACTAGTCATAATAACATTTTATATTCTTTTTGCTGAACATACTTTTTTTCTGGACAGGGTCTGGCTTTCACCTTGGAAGAGAGACAACAGCTGAATATTCAAGGATTACTGCCTCCCTGTTTTCTCAGTCAAGAAATCCAAGTTTTAAGGGTTCTAAAAAACTTTGAAAGACAAGCCTCTGATCTGGACAGGTGAAGTCTCCAAGCTGTGCTTAAAAATATTTTGGGAAGATGTGACAGACTGCTATAATAAAACGTTTAAAATGAATTTATGCTGAATAAGGATGGCTGTTGCATTCTTTAATCAGTGGTAGAATTCAGCTGATAGGAGGTCTATGATAATGTGGTCTAGTACAATGTGTTACAAACACAATCCTTAATCTTTACAGATGGTAAAAGGTCATCTCTATTGACCTCTGATATGTTGGTCTAGCACAGTGTGTTATAGTCATAAAGCAAGAACTAGAATATATGCAGAGCCAATAGCAGAAGGACATGATCTCATCCACAGATTGCTCAAAGCATAAAACTAGGCACAGGGAGCTTTCCAAATATATACCCTTCTTTAAAATAAGTGCATTGGAAAATTTGCAAAATTTGCAAACTTTGGAGAAGTGTTGAGTCTGAAGGATAATTGTTTTCCATTACAATCATCCTGTGCCATTGGCTAAGTTAGTAAAGACTGATGGAAGTTGTTGTCCATCAGCATCTGGAGAGCCACACAATCCCTTTCTTTTCTATATAACAGAGTTACAAAAGAAGTCTTTCTTCCAATATAACCAAACAAAATCTGATAAACTTCTTGGGTTTTTAGTTCAGCACCTGAGTACAGAGGTAAACTAACAACATGATTATATTACCATAATTACAGGCTGATAATATGGATCTCTCTGTGTGATCCCATTATTCAGAAGTTTCATTTGTAAATTGCGGTGAGCAATGTCCTTAGGTCAATTCAGTAATAGTGCAGTACTTCAGCACAATGGACTGTTTGAGAAGTTTGAAATTGGAAAAATGGCAGCAACATGCCAGAAAGGGGGAAGGAAGCTCCAGCTAGATGGACATTCCCCCAAAAGTGTGAACAGGCCCCTCTGAATGGGAAAGCCAAACTAAGTGCACAAACTGCCCCTCTCAGATGGTAGCCAGTTGTATGGTAATTAAATCTAAACATTGGTAATCATTGGTCGCAGTAATTGATGGAACTGGTCAGTGTTCCTGTTAAAAATTCAAAATAAAATAATGTTATTGATATTATAAAAATCTTATTTGTGGTATAAAAATTACTGCAGTGATATGTCTGTAGGTGTTTCCTGTAAAGCTAGTACAACTGTTATAAGTGCAGACCTGAAAAAAGTGGTACCAGGCAAAAGCCTGCCCAAATGCATGTAGTCATTCTCCACTACACTGCTTTCAGCGGAATGTGAACTTGATACATATCAGGATGCACATTCTGTTGCAAGCAGGGGAGTACAAGCAGCATCTACACTGTGGTGTACGTTTGGATGGGCACCTGTTTTTCTTGGGTCCAGTTCTGTGTGAGACTGACTCTGCAGAAAAAATCTGCTTCAGTGTTTGCTGCATGATTTGCCCTGCCTTGATTCATCTTTTCTTTGTGTGGGAGGGATGTGATTAGGACAATAGAGAGTGAGGGGGAATGTTAACCCTTTGTCACGATGAGACTATAACCTCTGTCCCCTGCCTCATTTCTTCTATTGCTGGCCCAGAAGGGGTTGATTCTAATTGAGATTGCAGTGGAGTAAAGGGTTAAAGTAATGTTCCTGATCCAACTCATGCCCCTGCACTATCTATTACTTAAAGAAAAATCACTCAGTCATATGAGGAGAGCCATGCCTTGTTTGGCCCTGAGAGTGTTCACTCAGAGTATTTGAAAGATTTAAATGTTGTCTTCACCTTTAAAAGCAGCCTTGAATTAATTTTAGATAGATAATGCCTAGCAGACCCTCTTCTTACCATTGCCTCTGTGAAAACAGAATATAGCCCTGTTGCCAGCCATAATTCTGCAATTTGTGATACAGTGATAGTGGATAGATTTTATTCCCTGGTAGTTCTGTGGCACCAGCAGTTAAGAGAACCAGTGTGCCCAATCCTAAGCAACTACCCCTGCAGTTTAACTGGTAAACCATACCAGATTTGGGCTCATGTCAGCGCATTGCACTGAGTGTGAAGACAACACATCTGTATAGTTACCAGTGTTTTTTTTGTAAAAAAAAAAAAAAAATGGTGCCGGAACTCACGTCCCCACCGGCAGTAAGCACACACACCAATCCCAAGCCGGTCCCAAGCAGCTATCTCTCACTATCAGATAGCAGACACAATAGCAGCCTGCAGGCACTATGTTAATTATGTTTGCTGCTGATCTGCTACTCAAAAAATCACTTCGTAAAATCCATTGAAAAAAGGTGCCGGAACCGTTCTATGACAAAAAACGCCCTGATACTTTCCATCATTTTTGTAGGTTTTGAAAGGATGTGGTTCTTTTTAAAAACTGTTTCCCTGAAGGAACGCAGGGTTTCTCTGCTCTCAGTGTTCAGGAGGTCTCTTCTCCGTTTCCTAACTCAAAGTCTGTATATGGGTTACCTAATTTACTCATATGGTAAATATGGTATTGTGGCAATATGGTTGTATCTGTGTTAGTTTCACGGTATCAAAACAGTGACCTATTTAAATTGTGGTCATTTTTGTTCCATTTTAAACATGAAACACTATTTATTATCTATTATAGGACAATCAAGCTATGGGACAATATTCCAGTCTTGCATTTTCTTCTGGTAGCTTTTTAGAAGAGTTCCCCCCACTCAAAGATCTTTTGGCAGTAATTTTTCCACATACCTTGCCCAGAAGATCACTTTTGCAGAATCTCTCTTCCACAGTTGCTGTAAAGAAATGGATAGTAGAATGAAAGATCATTTAGGGTTTAAATAGAAGCAGCTGGTTCTGGAGAATGAAGAAATAAAAAGAGAATGGGCAACTGTTCAGAAAAAGGCTATGTTTCAGTCCTCTGGCTGCCATGCATGCCTGAACTGTCTGGCATAGTGTGCATTAGGTTATGCATAATACATTTTCCACCTGTCAGTTTCCTATAGAAATGAAATGTGTGTCTTGAAAAAGTACACACAGCAAAACTGTATATCACTCAAAGAGAAGAATTATGAACTCTGTTACTTTAGAAAGGAAAACTCTCTAGGAATTCAAGAACCTTTAAGACAAAGATGGATCTTGGGTAGGATATAAGAATATCATTTGAGCATCAAATAATATGCAGTACATTTTGCAAAAAGTTCTGACAATTCAGAGTAAAAACATACAAAATTTCAGTTTATTTTTCTGTTTAGCAGATAAAACATGTTTAATTTAAACTATTCTTTGTTGTTATACATTTTTAATTATCTGACATTGGTTGGAATACAAAGTAGTTTATATGGAGCTTCTGCATGTGAGTACATAGGCAATCTATACTATATACTATTTTTTGGAACTATATACTACTTTTGAATGTATAATCCCTCCCCCAAGCATTTTTTTCTGAGAAAAACAGATCAAGAGAATACAAACAGATATAGAAATGCATCTGGAATGTAGCAAGGTTACTTAATTTGAAGTCCTACACATGTATGTTCAAAAGGAAACCTTATGGGACCTACTATCAAACAAGTCTGCATATGATTGTAATCCTAGTATCATTTCCATGCTAAAGAGAAGAATAGGGATGAGCAGTTTATTAGATTCTAGATATAGATAATTGCATATAATATGCTACTATGATTCATTTCCTGATGATTTTAATATTTTTATTCCATTCTGCCACTTAAGATAGAAAGGGAATAATAATAAAATAATAATACATGTGCAAAATAATGTCACACTTAAAAAAAAAAGGTAAAATCAGGTGGGGATATCATGGTGTCTTGGATAAAAAAAGTTGTTTTTCAGAGAGAAAATTAGCTTTAACGAATACTATCAATTTTATATTAATTTGCTGTCGAACTACATGTGGGAGATTAATCTATAACTCATTTTTCACAGGTATATTTTGCTAATGGGACTTCAGGATCAAAATGAAAAACTATTCTATAAAGTGCTCATTTCTGACATTGAAAGATTCATGCCTATTGTTTATACTCCCACTGTGGGTCTGGCATGCCAACAATATGGTATAGCATTTCGGAGGCCAAGGTATGTAAAGTTATACTTCACAGTCAAGTAATTGTATCTTTTTTCCCTTGCCAGGTTTCTGCCTTTTTTCCCCAGCATAGTTGTGTGTAATCCAAACTGGGCCAATTAGGATAATTCAAATTACATTAAGTATACTTTTAGTCTAGCTAAACTGTAATTTATTTGTGCTAGCTTGAACTGGACTTGATGAAGGACCAATATTGCATTTAATAACAAGTAAAAAGAAGGGGGGAAAAGATGCTATCCTAAATTGACTTAAGAAGTTCAAACATTATTATGTTATGAATGACAAAAGGGAATTACAGTTGCAAGATAAAAAATTCAGAATGATATTCCATTTTTTAAAAATACAACTTTAAAAACCACTTTAAAATGTTATTATTACTCTTGGCAACATTAGACAGTCTCTGCAGTTCACATTTATTTTTCTTTTTCCTTTTTATCAGTACTTTCTCACAGTATATTTATACAATATCAGTGTTTATAGTGATTTTCCTGGTTCTGTTTTAGAGGACCATAAACTCCATTACTGAAATGTTTGAGCTAAACAATTATTAGAATGTTAACAAGCCAATATTTTTAGACTTTAGCTTAGGGAGAAAGATCTGCTGCTGTTTATAAATCAGTAATCTGTGGCATTAGTAAATCCATAATGAATTATGGCAGGAAAATGTCTAACCATGAAACATCATAACATTTTTTAAAGCACTGCTCCCCAGCAATGTTTTGCAAAGTTTTGTTGTGGTAATGCAAAGGAAATAAGGACAACAGTGCTACAAAATACCCATAAGTTTTTATCTCTCCGCTTGTAAGCCTGAATTAGTAGAATTCCGCTGGTGTCTCTGATATTACAGCTGGTGTCTCCGATATTACAGCGCTGGTGTTTGATATGTTCTCCCAGTGCTTTAAAAAAAAAAAAAAAGTGCCGGAACTCAGGTCGCCGCCGGCAGTAAGCACACACACCAATCCCAAGTCGAGCAGCAGAGCAGTGTCAGAAACAGCTATCTCTCACTATCAGATCACAGACACAATAGCAGCCTTCGTAAAATCCATTGAAAAAAAGGTGCCAGAACGCTGTTCCAGTGCGTTCTATGATAAAAAAAGCCCTGTGTTCTCCTATATAAATGTAAGTTCACGTGGTAAATGTCATGCTAGCTCATTTGGTAGAACTGGGTGAAATTCTGAGTAGGGCTGAAATTTTTGTTGGGTCCACAGTCTAAACTCAGTCTTTGAATGTTTGATACCTCATTGAGGTAAAAGAGGTGGAGGGGCATATAGGAGACTTCTTTTGTTTTAACAGAATCACATTTTATATTCTGGAAGCTGCCAAAGATTGTAGGCAGATTTGTGGTTTTATTCAGTTCTGGTCCATTTCCTGTGAGAATTAAGGAAACCAAAATCTGTTTTCCTATTATGTTTATGTAGAAACTAATTTTTAGAGCTGAACATGTGAATATATGCCTCTTGTCTCCCTTCATTTGTGTTCTTATGTGGAAGCTTTTATAATATTTTGAAAGCAACAAATCAGTAACTTCCATTTTTGCCATTATTTTGATCTGAAGGCAGACAAAATATTTTAGGCAAGCCCTTAATTAATTTAGTAATAAAGAAGTTAGACCTATGTAAATAGTGGTAAAAGAATTTAAGGACCTTCTGTTTTTAAGTGGTTTTTTTATTAAGGCACATGCACAGTTAGGCTATGTTGGAGTAATATGTCCCAATTTCAAGTGTAAGCTGATAGGATCTGAGCTAATGGTGACTGACCAAGAAAAAGGTCTTGAGGTTGTGGATGGTTGCTGTGAAAAAGGCAAAATCCATGTTAGGCATAATTAGGTAAGGAATAAAAAGTGAAACTGCCAATATCACTTTCATCTTGCGCAAAACTATGATGTAACCTCTCTTAGGATATTGTGAACCTAAATACCGGACCTATAAAGGATAGTCTAAAGTCGGGAAAACTGCAGAAAAGGACAACAGTAATAAGGGGCTGAAGCAGCTTCCCTATGAGGAAGAGTGATAAAAGCTGGGATTGTTGAGCTTAGAAAAAGGGTGAATAAGGGAAGACATGGTAGAGGTGTACAAAACCATGCATGGTATAGAGAAGGTGAATAGGAAGACATTTTTCTCCCTCTCTTATAGTATTGGAACCCAGAGTCATCCCACAAAGCTGCCTGGAATCCAGGATGGATGAAAGGAAGTACTTTTCTTCTTCACACAGTCCATAATTAAATTATGGATTTCATGTCCATATGATTAATGGCCACCAATTTGGATGGCTTCAGGATGGGATTGAATAAATACATGGAGAAGCAGTCTAGTTGTGATGGCTATATGCTATTTCCAGAATCAAAGGTAGTATGCCTTGTCCATCAGTTGCTGGGAAACAGTAGGAGGGTGCTGTTGCACGCACATCATGCTTATGGGTTTCCTGCAGGCAGCTGATTGGCCTGTTTGTGAACAGACAGCTGTAGAAGATGGACCCTTACTCTGACCCACCATGGCTGTTCTTACATTCTTATGCCCGTGTCTGAGCAGTCTAGAGGCATTATTTGAACACTATGCATGTACAGCAGCTTCTGTCCTTTTCACATGCATAGTATTCCGTGGAATTGTAATGCATGTAGCATAGGAAACACTACCATGGAATGTCTGTTTGGTTTTGCAGCTGCTGGCCAGATAAAGAATGGTACATGCATGATGTGGGACAGGGTTGCAACAGGATTGGGAATTAGGAGAGGGATACAAGAGGGACTCTAATAGTCTCCATCCCCAGTGAACACAGTGTGATTGTACTTGTGTGGAAACATTAGAAGAGTGGGGATCTGGGGCAGAATCAAGCAATCCTCTCTTCAAGGCTTAAGATTTATTACTTGAAGCCACCGTTAAAAAATAAAATTGTGATTTTTTTCATGGTCTGTTTTCTTATGAACCAGTCCCTTCATACATCATTGTAATATGACTAAAGCTCCGTCCTTACCCTTGATGAATTATCCCACAATAGGAAAAACCAATGTCACCTCACTGGATTAATAGGACATGTTAATTTTTTCTAGTCTTAAAAGTATATATTTTAGTATATATTTTCCAATACCTTGCCCAAAAATGGGATGTTGGCCACCGGTCTATAATTGGCAGCCATCTCTGGATCCAGAGACACCTTCTTTAGAACAGGCCTGATTACCACCTCCTTTAAAGGAGCGGGCACCCGGCCCTCCCTCAGAGAGGCGTTAATAACCTCCAGGATCCAGGAACCAATCCTGTATTTGGCTTTGGTTAGCAGCCACGAAGTGCAAGGGTTGAGTAAGCAGGTGGTAGGACGTACTTGTCCAAGTACCTTGTCCACATCATTGGGCCTCATTAACTGAAATTCATCCATTAATACCTGACCAGACGGGGTCATTAGTGTCTCCCCTAAGGGATCTGAATCAATTGTGGAGTCCAACTCGTGAAGAATCTGAGTGATTTTCTCCTTGAAGTGCTGGGCAAAGTTGATGGTCATCGATGGTGATACAGGATCTTTCTTAGGGCCGGGGTGTATCAGCCCATGTACTACTCAAAAAAGCTTCGCTGTATGGCACTGTGAGGAGGCAATGGAAGTGGAGAAGAATTTCTTCTTTGCCGCCCTTTGCTTTGTTAAGCATTCTACTTTGTAAAGTGTTAATCATAGCTGGTGAGCTGATGCAAGTGGTCTACCCTATATGCATGAAGTGAAATTGGTTCTTTAATGTGGTTAAGACCAAGGATCAGGATCAGTTCAGATGTTACTTATTTCACTTGAGCTTACCCATTTTTTTGAGGCCACATTCACAAGATGCAATACAAGCCTTCAGTTTATGGAATATTGGCTTGAAGATTTCTTTGATAGCAGGGAGGTTGGCAGTAACCTCATTTCTATCAATTTCTGGGTCATAGGTTCTGTTAAGGATGTGCATAACAGTTATATGAATTCTACAAGTTGAGGCTTTCTTTTTTTCTGGAGAAGTTGCCATGTTACTGTCATGAAAAATGGGTGTGATTCTTTAATCTGTTTTTGTAACTTGGGAATTATGTAGAAAAAAATCTTTCTGAGAGAGGTCAGGAGTAAAAAAAAAAAGCCTATAGAATTTCTTCTAGAGTTCTTTGGAGAATGTTTTGATGACTTGAGGGCAAGAGCAGTTTGTATAAATTGGGAATAACTTTTATTTCTGAACTGAATGAAACGTTTGCTTTTGTGATCATGTTTACTCTTTGCATAGCTGCAAATATTCTATCTCAGGAAAGCCTCACTTTCACCAATACTGTTTCATTCTGGCCTCTGTGCATCACACATCATGGGTGCTACACCTGTGCAGGGGCTGTTGCCAGGAAGATTTAACAGCTTTGACAGTTTCGCCAGAAACTCTGCGCCCTCCCCCCATAGTATAAAAGGGGCGATGTGCCCGCCATTTCCCCAGTCTGCTTGTGACTGCCCAAGTCACCTGCAAAAATTTATGAACACAATTGATTACATTTCTTCTCCTCAAGTGGATGGGGAGCCAGTGAGGGTTGTGCTGAAGTGCCACTTAGAAACTTTGTAAAACTGTCAGTGACTTTCACTTGCAGAGATTGTGAAAGTACTGGAAAATGGAGGGGGATTGAAAAAAGGAACATCAGTGGCATGGGAACAGGGGACAAGATGACTTTAACTTGGGAAACCTTTTGGAGAGCAGAAGGGGAAAACAACCCACTGAAAGCCCAATGGTCTCTCAGGTGCACTCTGGAACAATTCACAGGGAGTAGGATAGGGTGGGTGATGTGCAAATCCACTCATCAGGCTGTATCCAGCATTTGTCTGAATACTGAAATTACCAAAATTTCTGAAGCTCCATAATATTAATAAATGCTATTGTATATTTGGGACAATCTTTGTTGCTTGTTGGGAGCTGATCTTTGCTGTAAATTAATTTTTTAAAAAGAAAACCCCTGAAAAACTAACTGCTTTTATTGGTACTTTCTCTTCTGCCCACCTCTACCCATTTCACTTTTTAAGCTGCTAGTTTAGGTATGGGAAAATTCAATGGAAATTTTTAGTTAAGATGCCAAAAACAACTCCTTTGCCCAGTCAGTGGAACACCCAGGTGCTTTAAGTTTATTAGCAAACTTGGTGTGTGGAGAATGGAGAAAAATCATAGCCAGATATTCCATCACTCAGTTTTGGAAACTGCTGAAAAGTGAGGAGACTAATATTAGAATTACATTTCCATTTGTAATATGTAAAACAGGTTCAAACAGTTTTGCAAAGACCAAACCAAGAGCAGTTATCAAAAATAATCAGAACACTCCTTTATAATTTAGATACTAAATTGCTAAAGAAGATACATTTCAGCTTAGAAGAATCCTTAGGCTTTATATTTAAGTTATATCTACTGCAATACCTTTGTTATTTAGTCTCAAAGTCATTCCCAACTCATCACGACCTCATGGACAACAGTCCTCCAGGTTCTGCTGTCCTTCACTATCCCCCAGAGTCCACTCAAGCTCACACCCACTGCCCCAGTGACTTCATCCAGCCACCTCATCCTCTGTTGTCCCCTTCTTTTGCTGTCAATCATTCCCAGCCTCTGCATTACCTTAGTCTCTTCTATCCTCTGCCATCCCCTTCTTTTGCCATCAATCATTCCCAGCATCTGCATTACCTTAGTCTCTTCTTATAACTGTAAATTAACATTGAGAATCTGTTTGGGTTTTACTCCTTCCTGCCCCCTAAACACCTGCTGTGATCAGGAGTAGGTACCTGGTTTGCACACTTCTTTTCCTGGATGGTAGGCTTTGTTTTGTGGAGTAGAATAGGGAAAGGTTCCCTAACAAAATAAATGTGGCATCTTTCTGCCTTGACACTGACTTTTACATATGATGTGTGTGTGTGTGGGTTAGGGTTAGGGTGTGTGTGTGACTCTTTTCCATGCATAACAGTGTGGAAAGGTTGATCCTGTGATAAAGGGATACAGTCATCTGTTTGGCTTAATTTATATTGTTTTATTTAATGCTTTACCTTCTGTGACCAAGCCATCATTGTTTTGCCCTGGCACTTTAGTTATGTCCCTTTATTCTATAATAATTTGATTAATGGACTTGGAGTTGTTATCATCCCAACATAACCCTGAAAGACTCATGCCCCAAGTTACAATGCATTGTAGAAGTATTTCCTCCCACACCCATGATCTTTCTATAATTGTTAATGTTGTAACTTGAAATTGATTTAATTGACATGGTTACCATTTGGTGTAAAGAAGATGCTGAGCAATGTAAATGTGCAAAGTAGTTTTGTTGTGTCACAAAAGTAAACAAGAATAAACTGACACTTGTTGGTCACTTAAAGTATTCCCCTGCCCCCCTGCCCCAGTAATACTTGGTAGAATTACCTTTAGCAACAAGTTATTTTAATTAGATTAAATTAAATTGAAGTCTCTACCATCTTTGCTCATCTGGATCCTGCAGAGTTTTCTCATTCTTCCTGGCAAAACTGCTCCGGCTGTGTCAGGTTTGGTGGGCACATTTGGCAAACCACAGATTCTTGCCACAGATTTTCATTCTTCCAAAAGATTCTCAATTGGAGTGAGGTCTTGGCTTTGATTAAGCCATTATTAAGCATTCAGGCTCGCATTCTTAAAACACTCCAGTGTTAATTTGGCTTCGTGTTTGAGGTCATTGTCCTGCTGGAAGTTGAACCTCAGCTCCAGTCCCAAGTCCCTTGTAGACTGAATCATAGAATAGTAGAATTGGAAGGGTCCATCTCCCGGCTCAGTGCAGGACTAGTTAAACCAGCCTTGTCAGATGGCTGTCCAGTTGCATCTTGATGCCTCTAGTATGGAAGAGCCCACAGCCTCCCTAAATAATTGGTTTCATTTCTGACAGTGAGGAAATGCTTCCTGGTTCCTTACAGCCAGAACCTGGCTTCCTTAAGCCCATTGTTTTGTGTCCTGCACTCTGGAATGATTGAGAAGAGATCCTAGCCTTCTTCTTTGTGACAATTCTTCATGTACTGGAAGAGTACTATCATATCCCCTCTCAGTCTTCTCAATGCTAACATGCCCAGTTCTTGCAGTCTCTCCTCATAGGGCAATGTTTCCAATCCCTGGATCATCCTTGTTGCCCTCCTATGCACACTTTCCAGCTTGTCTGCATCTTTTTAAAACTGCGTGGCCCAGAGGAGGCCTAACCAATGCTGAATAAAGAAGAAATAGTACTTCGTGTGATTTGGAAGTGATACTTCTGTTAATGGAGCCTAAAATAGCATTTGCCCTTTTTGCAGCCACATCACACTGTTGACTCATGTTCAGCTTGTCATCTACAATTCCAGGATCCTTCTCATTTGCATTGTTGAGTCACGTATTCCGCATCTAGGAAATACTACATCTTTTGCTAGTTGCAGAACTTGTCATTTAATTTAATTTAAAAATTAATTTTTAATTATTTAATTTAATTAAATAAATTAAATTTCATTCTGTTGTATTTAGCCCAGAGCTCCAACTTCTCAAAATCACCACAAATCTTTTTGTCTTCCAGGGTATTAGCTATCCCACCCAGTTTTGTGTCATTTGCAGATATGATAATCATTCTCTGAACTTTCTCATCCAAATTATTAATAAAAATGTTGAAGAGCACTGGGACCAGGACTGGACCCTGTAGTACCCCACTTGTAACCTCTCCCCAATTTGGGAAGGTGCCATTGATGAACATTCTTTGAGTCCGATTCTGTAGCCTACTTTGGATCCACCTGGTCATTGTTCCATCTAGCCCACTTTTAGCTAGTTTGCTATTCAGGATATCACAGGGGCACTTTGTCAAAAGCTTTGGTGAAAACAAGATATATTATGTCCACAGCATTCCCACAGTTCATCAGGGAAGTTGCCCAAGCAAAAAATGAAATCAGATTAGTCTGGCAGGATTTGTTCTTGAGAAATCCATGTTGGCTTCTAGTAATCACTGCATTGGTTTCAAGGTGTCTGCAGACTGACGCCACTCTAGAATTTTCCCAGGGATTGATGTCAGACTGACTGGTCTGTAGTTCTCCGCTTCTTCTTTTTCTTTCATCAAGAAACATCCACACAACATGATGTTGCCACCACCCCATTTCACCTTGGGATTGTATTGTCAGGACAATTAGCATTGCTGTCATTGCAATATACATAGTATTTTGTGGCATGGCCAAGAAGTTCAGTACTGGTCTCATTAAAGCAGAGAATATTTCTGCTGTGACTGTTACATTTTTTTTTTCAAATTCCAAAAGAGCTTTGATAGGGTTTGATTCAGCTATTTCTTCTTGCCACTCTTTCTAAATCAAAGCTTTGCGGAACATCCAATTAACTGCTGTCTCATTGATGGTTTCTCCAATCTCACTGTGGATCTCTCTGGTCCTTCAGAGTACTGGTCTCTTGGATGCTTCTTTTACTAATGCTCTTCTTACCCAGTCACAGAGTTTTGGTGGATGACTTTCTAGATAGAGTTGTGATTGAGTCCTATTCCTCCATTTTGTAATAATTTTGATTGATTGATTGATTGATATCCTGCCTTTTTCCTACAAAGGGCTCAAGGCGGCTTACATAATGGTTTTAATGGTGCTTTGGGGAATGTTTAAAGTTAAGAATTTTTTAAAAAAACAACCCAACCCTCTCTGGTGCACCTAAACAACTTTATTCCAGAGTTCTTTTGATAGTTCTTTAGTCTTGTTTATGCTGTTTGTTGGTATGTTCTTCAACAAACTCTGAGAACTTCCAGAAACAGATGTCTTTAATCTGAGATCATATGGCACAGGTGGACTTCATTCAACTACTTATGTGAGGTCTGGAGGAGTGGGTTGCACCAGAGCTTATTTAGGCATGTCATAGCAAATGGGGTGAACACTTATGCACTGACGTTTCAGCTGGTCTTTGTTTACTTAACCTTTGCACTACAGTAAAAATTTTGCACGTTCACTGTGTTGAGTCTCTTGTGTACATCAAGAGTCTCCAATGTCAAATTAAATGCATTCCATTTCTGCACTGTAACAGAACAAAATGTGGAAAATTCAAAGTGAATATGATTATGGGTGAATGTGACTGCAAAGCACAGAGAGTTAGTGCCATCCCTGGATGTCTAAGGCTCCAGTCATAGACACACATTGAATTTAGTGGAGCTTACTTCTGAGTAGACATATAGAGATTAGTATTATAAAAATTTGACTAAAATCCAGCAAAAATACTTTTGTTGTGGATTCTCTATTACAAAAATTTCTTTTGTTTTCTGAAGTTCCATTGCATGTAGATTTTTTTTGCAAGAATCTCTTGCAAAAGCTCTTGCACAAATATATATGATAGGCTGAAAATGAGAACCTATACATACAATAATATTATATAATGTATTTGGAAAAGTGTAAAAGTATGAGACTATTATTTCCTTTAATGAATTAGACTTGATTTTTTGTTGATATTGGGCCAGATAAAGTCCAGATGCTTAGTCCTTTCAACTGTTACCTTAGGATTTCATCCAATTTTTTCTTTAAGAATCTGAGGCAAGCTTTTGACAGTCATCTGTTAGACCAATACATCACTAAGATATTTTAATTAAGTCATAGTTAAATGTATTTTGTATAATAGCCAACATGAAAATTAATGATAAAATACAATGATAATATATCGCATTTCCAGATTTTTCTTCCTACTCTCTCTATAAATGTTGGGAGAAAAAGGACAATTCTGTGGTGGGAGCAGGACTACAAAAACTCTTACATATTCATCATTGTGTTAGTCAGATTCCAGAAAACCACAAGGGCTTTGCTTTATAAATGTTTGCAGGAATATAATTTTGCTATGAGTTTAGGATGAAAATAAAATATTTTTGGCCATTGATAGGACAAATATAAAAATGCAAAGGTAGACAAAAGCCAGTGTTAATCCTTTGTATTTGCATGCCATGTGCACATAACTCTTCAGCAATACAGGATTGTTATGAGATCTGTTGTTAGCACTGGCATGGCAGTGCAGATAACCCAGCTTAAGAACCAAGAAAATTCTAGGCTTGGGGTTGGACATTTTGTGTAATTTTTATTTCTATATGATTTTTAATACAGTGAAGTTTTATTTTAAAATATTTCTATACAGCCTATCCAAGTTATGTACAATGGTAAAACTACAAAATAGTTATAGACTTATTAAAATAAAGCACAGCTATGCATACATTTCTCTCACCAATATTGTAATCTATTGTCATTAGTATGCCCAAGGATCGAAAACCTCAAGGTAAGTGACAGGAGAAAGACAGTATCGAGGTAGTTTTTCAGCTCTTTATATTTCGGTCTTTGTAATGGTACTTATATTTTGTCATTCATCCTTCAGCTATCTCAAGAAGCTATGGATTTCTGCAGAGAAATAAATGCTTGCTATTTAAGGGTTTGGTATGGGAATAGGTAGACCTGGTTTAATGCTTTATTTCCCTTTCACTAGGCACCTATTATTATACTAATAGTTATTATTAATCATATAATTTCTACACAACCCACTTGCCAAAACTGTGCAGACTGTTCATAGCAATGGTTCACATACTCACTTCTTTTCTCCTACTTTTTATTCTTTAAAAACCCTAACAACTTTATTAACTTTTTAGGCTAGAGTGACTCGATTATTAATAACAATCAGCAGTCGAGTTTCCTTCTATGCTCCCCATCCCATCTGAGTTATAAGGGTGCTTCCAGAAATTATCCTGCCTTGAAATTAACAGGGAGTCCAGATGTCATCATCTACCGTTTGTAACCTTCCTGCTTTTCTTACCATTTATTCCACTTTTTTTCTTCTTCTAAAAATAAATGTATGAGGGAACAATGAAATAGTTGTACAATCTCTTTTATCTGGAATGGAAGATAAGGAGATGGGGAAATAGAAGCTGGTTGACAGGAGACTGGGAACTTATGTGGTAGTCCCTCTCCTGCCTAGTAAATAAACTATGCTGACCATCAGTCAGGTGATGGCAAAAAGATGATAAAGGGGAGAACACATTGTCAGTGGCTGCCACTGCATTGTTGCTGGAATAGGGTCAGTGCTGGAGTGACACTCTCTCATGGAATCACAGTATTTCAATACATGAATTGTTAAATAAACTTAAATAAGAATGATTAATTATTGCTTATAATGTTTTCAATTGAAAACGAGCTTGAAAAACTTATTTACTTATTTTCAAATTTATAAGCCACTGAATAGCCCTCTAAGGGCTCTCTAAGCAGCTAACAACATTAAAAACAGGCCAACAATACAATTCCAAGTACTGGGGAAAGGAGAGGGAGACATCTTTTGGTAGCAGAGTGAGCTTTTACGATCAGGTATTGAAGTAAGGTTTTGAAAAACCTTTGAATGAGGACAGTTTTTGCTTGGCACTGAAATGAAAGTAGTGACATCAGCAGGCCTTCCTCTTTATGAAGCCGATTCTAAAGGAGGGGGCAGTTACTGAGAAGGACCTTCTTTTAATTGTCATCCCTTTTGAGAGAAAAACAAGAATATTTTACATAAAAATCACACTTTGTTTTGGAAGTTTAGCCTTTCGTTAGAGTTTGCACTGTAAACTAAGGTCATGGCATCTGATCCTATCACTTCCTGGCAAATAGATGGGGAGAAATGGAAGTAGTGACTGATTTTATTTTCTTGGGCTGCAAGATCACTGCAGATGGTGACTGCAGCCAAGAAATTAAAAGACCTTGCTCCTTGGGAGGAAAACCATGGCAAATCTAGACAGCATACTAAAAAGCAGAGACATCACCATTCTGACAACTTTGTATAGTCAAAGCTATTGTTTTCCCAGTTGCAATGTATGGCTGTGTAAGTTGGACCATATGGAAGTCTGAGTGCCCATGAATAGAGGCCTTTGAATTGTGGTGGTGCAGAAGACTCCCAAGAGTCCCTTGACTGCAAAGAGATCAAATCAGTCAATCTTGAAGGAAATCAACCCTGACTGCCCTTTAGAAAGTCAGGTACTGAAGCTGAAGCTCAAATACTTTGGCCACCTAATGAGAAGGATGGACTATCTGGAAAAGACTCTGTTGGGAATGACTGAAGGCAAAAGGAGAAGGGGATGGCAGAGGTTGAGGTGGCTAGATGTGGTCACTGGAGCACTGGGTGTGGGCTTGGGTGGACTCTGGGGGATGATGGAAGATGGGAAAACCTGGATGAATGTTGTCCATGGGGTCACAAATAGGCACGACTTTGTGACTGAACAACTAATACCATATCCTTTCTCCACTGCTACCTGCCCCTGTTGATGTGAGACATAGTTTATGGATGGCTTCAGTGCTGGAACCTATGCATGAGGCCAGTTGCAATCTCTGGGTTAGTATGGTGGCTTCAGTATTGCCAACTTCACACTATGTTGGAGTTCCTGCTCTCAGTCCTTTGCAAGCACTACAGCAGATGCCCTGCTACAATTCTTAGGCCCAGACACTGCTTTATGGGCAATGGTCCAGATTGCTCTCAAAAATTGTTATATTCTGGGTACTGATTTTATCAAACACTATTGCTGTGCTGGATAGATTGGTGCCATTTCAGGATACTACAGTGTTTTGGTTAGTAAGGAATAGAGTTTGGGTTTGAAGTCTCATTACACATTTTTTTTCCAGATGTGTCCTTGGATGCCTTTGAAGGTCAGACCATTGGTCCCTATATTCCACCTCTGAATAAATGATTCCCAAGGCAGCTAGCAACAAATGACAATACATAGAATGTATCCAGCAAACCTTGTCCTTGTGGCTGGTGACAGATGCCAAAGCCCCCTTCTCCATGGTTCTAGAGTGTCAGGGTAACATTTTCACTTGCACCATTGCCCCGCCTTTTCAATGTAAAAGCCAGAGCCACTTCAACAGAATGCTGTTCTTACTTCAATTATCTCCACATTTTCACTGATTGCAGGGCCTTCTGCTCTCTCTGTTCAGCCTTCTGATAGTGCCCCAGCTTCTAAAATTATTCACTCAGTTCCTCAGCAGTATGTGGAATTCTGGATTCAGCTGTCAGCACATTCTCAGACCCTCACTCCAGGGGTTGCCCCAGGTTCCTGGCAACTTGGAAGTTTTCCATAGAGCCTCTGTAGAAAAGAAAAGGCCTAGTATTCTGGGCCACTCTCCAAATCCTGTCAGCACTAGTTCATGCAGCCTCCCTGAATAACCTCAACCTGCTTTTATGCAAAGGCAGGCATCAGGGTTCCATGCAAATAAATGTCTTTTCTCCATTAACTTACTTCCTTGAATATCATTCTCCCCGTGGTTCCTTCATCTCCAGCTGACCCCAATCAGCCTTCACTTGGTGTCTGTCTCTGGGAGCTCAAATTTAACTTTCTTCTAGAAACAGGTTTTCTGAGTATACCCAGTACTGAAGGGTTAGACCAATTAAGATCTTTATGTTTATTTGTGGCTTATAGATGTTCCGTTACTAGTACCATTTTGAAACAGGGGGAGCTTTCTAACTTTGCTGATAAAGATTCAAGTACTGTTGTCAAGGCCATTTTGCTTATTGTCTCTGATGAGCAAACAAAAGAGAAAGAATGTTCTAAAATTCTCTCATAATTGTGTCACATACCACAGCTAAAAAGTATAAAAATTAATTGAGCACGAAGTCTTGCTTGTATGGTATCCAAATTTGATGTTAGGCAGTGATGTGATAACATTAACCAAGGACCCAACGCAACTAACCTTGTTTAATTTTGACACTCAAGTTTTATTTCTAACAATATAAAATAAGTTACAGAGTATAGAATTATAGAATAGTAGAGTTGGAAGGGGCCATGAAGGCCATCGAGTCCAACCCCCTGCTGTTGCAGGACACCACGTTACACCATCCCACTCAGATGGCTGTCTGGTTTCTTTTTGAATGTTTCTAGTGTGGGAGAGCCCACCACCTCTCAGGATCACAGCTTTATAGTTTTGTAATACTGCATTTTAGAATACCTATAATCTGTAGTTAGCTGTGATCCTGGGTTACTTTTAAATTGCAAGAATACAAATAAACTGCAGGAGGATTATCATACTATAATTTCCCATGCAAACAAAGTGATGCTTGATGTTTCAAACAAATAATTTTACCCTATATGGAGTGAGACATGCCTGACGTTCTGAAGATGCATTCAAGACCATATTGCAAAATATATGTTGGCTGCTGTAGTATACCAACGACATTAAAAAGAAGCTCAGTCTCTGCATTGTAAACTACTGCTAAACCTTTGACTATATGGGTTACAAGAACTGTTGAATGGTCCTGAAAGAAATGGATGTGCTTCAGCAACTGATGCGTAACCTGTATTGTGACCTATAAGCTACTGTAGGGACAGGATATGAAGAAACAGAAAGTTTCCTATAGGCGAGTAATCAGACAAGTGTGTATTTCATCTCCCTATTTGTTCAGCCCACATGCAGAACTTACAAGGAAAGTTTGATTAGGATCAGAAGAAGCAGGGGTGAAGATTGGAAGTTATGTAGAGGATACCTTAGTACTGACAGAAAACAGTGGCAAATTGTAATTACTTCTTATGAAAGTGAAAGAAGAAAGCTCAAAATAGAACTGCAGTTGAACATTAAGAAAGCAAAAATCACCACTACAGAAGAATTATACAACTTTAAGGTCAACAATGAAGAAACTGAAGTTATGAAAGATTTTGTATACTGTGGCTCAATCATCAGTTCAAAGGGAGGGTACAGCCAAAAAAAATAGAGGATGACTGAGTGAGACTTGGAAAGGCAGCAATGAAGGAACCAGAAACAGTTGTCAACTCTAATGATGTTCTGCTGGAAACCAAGACCAAGGTCATCCCACTATTGTATTCCCAATGGCTATGTATGTGTGTGAAAGCTGAAGACAGAAGAAAGCTGACAGGAAGAAAATTGATGCATTTGAAACATAGTGCAGGAAGAGAGCATAGTTGGACCAACAGAAATACAAACAGATGAATCCTAGATCAAATGAAATGAGAACTTTCTCTGGAAGCAAAAATGACAAAACTGAAGCTGTAATATTACAGGTACAAGAATCACTGGAGAAGATAGCAATGCTAGGGAAAGTTGAAGGCAGAAGAAGGGGAAGACCAAATAGGGCCACAGCATTAAAGTTCACAAGAGCTGAGCAAGCCTGTCACGGACAGGCATTTTGAAGGGCTTAATGGCACTTAAGAAACATTCAGGACATGGGGTTGTGATATTGAGGACTCTGTCAAATCCAGAGCCCTGCTTAACTTGAGCTTACAGGGCAGAAAGGAAGGAAGAGCCTGATTTTTCTTTTTTCCTTTTTCTCTTCCCTCTCTCTTACTCTCTCTCTCTTTCTTGAACTGTTTGCCTCTCCTTGATGCAATTGGAAAGACATGAACTATGCCAGCTGCAGGGGGCATTTTGAAAGCATGGCCTTAGAATGCTTCCCTTTGTGTTCTCTGAACTGGCTGCAGATCTTTCCACAGTTTCACAGAGGAAGCTTGCAAGAATGTGTAGGCCTTCCTCTCTAATGTGGAATCCCCATCTCTACCCTCCAAGAAGATGATCCTAAAAATATATGTTCCCTGGGAATAGTTACCATAGGATTGCAGTCTTGCTCAGGTTACAAATTAACAGTATTTTCTTGGATGGGGTTTCTTGTTAGTAGGAAAGCTGCAGAATGCTTTAAAGATGAACGCAGGGCAAAACTTTCCAGAAGTGTTCTGGGATTCTCTTCTTTCCAAAGATCTGCCAAAATCTGATCTTTTAGTCTGGCGAGCAGAATAGCAATAGGTTTGCATTCAGCAGAATATTCCAAAAATAATGTAAAAGCAACAAAGAATTTCGTAGCACTCTAAACAAACAAATCTACTGTACTGTCAGTATTTGTGGATGGACTTCATTTTGTGAGATTCGTGAAGGGTAGTTAGTGTGGTTAGTGTGTTTTTTTAAAAAAAATAATCAAATTTCAGCATCAGTAATGAAAATGCATGAAAATTGCTCTGAGTAATATGAAAGCAAATGTTACCTGATAATTTTGAGGTTTTATTATATCTTTGATTAGAAAAGGTTTTTTTAAGTAGGTGCTTTAATGTGGCAATATTTTATTCCTGAGGAGATTGGACGCTTATCTCCACACACACTCTTCTCTCTGCCCAACTTAGGCAGAGAGCCTTTGTATCTTTTCCTGTGTGAATTTGCAACTTCAAAAAATATTCACAAATGAGAATTCTGCTCTGTTTTGGAAATCATTAAGTTATTTAGAAGTGTATGAAGCTGTCTTATATCAACACAGTCTAACACAGAACATTCTAGCTTGAGATACTGCTTTGTGCATTGTTGGAAAAGGAGAATTTGTATCGACAAAAAGAGGACAGCAGTTTTCATAACATTTCTGTATGTAGAATAATGTGTATAGGCACACATTTAGAAACAGTCTAATTTAAAGAGAAACAATGCACTATTTTATTATGGAGGTTTCTAGGCTTTCTGTTACTTTAGATTTATGTTATTAATAAAACAAAATAGTGAGGGGGTTTTTAAACCCTTGGTTTAGTTTGAATTCCTCATTCATGAACCAGAGTTCCACAAACAGGGCATCATATTTCTTAAAGGGCCTCAATGGTGGCTTGTCAGTAGAAATATTTTTCAAGATTTCATAGAAACACCGGATCCAATGCTTTCATGTTACCAGCTTAGATTAAATGTCTAGCATTTAAATGTCTAGCATGGTAATCATGCTAGACTTAGATTTTTAATTCTTAAGAAAATGTTAGGAGTTTTAAGAGATAGCATACCAAATATCTTGCATTATGATGATGTAATGATGAAATCTATTTATTGTTGTGACTTTAACTTTTTTTAAAATAGAAAACTGCTTAATGAGATGTTAGGAGAATAGTCAAATCAAAATATGCAGAGATACAGTTTATATTAGAAAGAGATGAGTCCGGAAGGAGATTTGTGCTGTTGCTTTGTCTTCTCTGTATATTGACCATGGATAAACTATAAAGCATCTGAACTGACAATTGGTAAATGGCCCTTTGATGAAGACCTATACCTATAGAACTGGTGCCTGGCCGAGGTAATGGGCTGGATAAGGGCCAATAAACTGAAGCTCAGTCCAGACAAGACGGAGGTCCTGCTGGTGTGTGGTTCGGGCCTCGGGATGGGGGACTTGGGCCTTGTCCTAAATGGGGTTGCACTCCCTCTGAGGAACAGGGTCGCAGCTTAGGAGTGCTCCTCGATCCTGAGCTGTCTCTAGAAGCTCAGGTGATGGCGGTGGCGAGGAGCGCCTTCCTTCAGCTTCGGCTGATCCATCAGCTGCATTCCTTCCTGGAGAACGACTGCCTGGCGACAGTGACACACGTGTTGGTAACTTCCCGATTAGATTTCTGTAACACGCTCTATGTGGGGCTGTCCTTGAAGATGGTCCAGATAGAGTGCAGAATAGAGCTGCCAGGCTGCTGACGGGGACTAGGCGTTGTTCTCATATAACCCCAGTTCTCTGTCAGCTCCACTGGCTCCCGATTGAAGTCTGGGCCCAATTCAAGGTGTTGGTTATGACCAATAAAGCCCTCAACGGCTTGGGACCTGGGTATCTAAAGGAACGCTTGCGTCCATATATGCCCTCCCGCCCCTTGAGAACAGCTACAGATGCCCTTCTCCGGGAAACCTCTGTGAATGATATTAGGAGGGTGAATACCCGGAGGAGGGCTTTCTCTGCGGTGGCGCTCCATCTATGGAATGCGCTCCCCAGAGAGGTCCGCCTGGCGCCATCATTATTTGTTTTTTGGCACCAGGCTAAGACCATTTTTTTAAAACTCATTTTAATTGTTAATTCATTTGTATTTATAGGATTTTAAATCTTTTAAGCCAAGATGCACCGGGTTTTAATATTTTTACTGTTTAATTGTTATATTTATGTATTTTGTTTTTGTTGTGAGACGCCCCGAGGCTTTGTTGTGATGGGGGCGGCATAAAAATGTTATAAATAAATAAATAAATACTGATAAATATTAAAGTATAGGAATAATGAGATTTGATGAGGATGATTGGAACTGGCAATGTTGTTCAGAATTTTCTTTTAAACGGCAGCACTCTGAAACTGTTTGGATATTGGCAGTATCTGTTTGCTGTCTCAGGATCTGGTGAATAAACAAACGAAACAAATACACCTAGCTTTGAGGATCATAATTTCTTAAAGTTGGGCTGGAGAATGTGTGGCT
>NW_025335349.1:11773063-11786164 GCF_004798865.1 Varanus komodoensis | reverse complement strand
ACCATTTGGAATCTGCATATTTAAAATATTTCATTTATTATATTTATATCCTACCATTTCCTCTTCAAAGGAACTAAGGTTGCTTATATGATTTTTACAACGATGGTCTCTGAGCGAACAGGCCACCACCGCCGCCTGTCTCCCATATGCGCGCGTGCTGCTGCCTTGCAGTGCAGGCTGGGAGGTAGTGGCTTGCTAGCTCGGAGGTAGCTTTGGACTCGCTGGGAGATCACCGAGCAAGCAAGCCACAGCCGCGTGCCCGACAGCATCTCACCAGCCTGCTCCCCCAGGCGCCTCCACCTCACCAGCCCGCAACGGTCACCGCAGCCTTTCAACTGGCCCCCTATTCAAAAAGTTTGAGGACCCCTGCTATAGGCTTTGCACGTTGTACAATAGTTTCATATTTTGTTATACTTTGTGAAGGCACAGATGCAACCTGGTATTCTGGGTTCAGACTTCACCTATATATTCTCAGTTTTTTGGTCAAGTTACTTATTTCTAAGCCTTATCAGTTTTCTTTCTAGAAAATGGCTGCTGGAGCAGAAAACGATGAGTTTAGAAATATGTTTGTGTTGTGCAACCCAGACCACACCACTGCAATATGCTTAGGTACTTGGGTGTATTAGTTTTCCTTTAGCCTCACCAGCTTGCCTTTGCTAAATGGGTGATTGACCACAGCCGCCATAGTAGCCATTTTATGAATGGGCAGGCTAACTTATGACAGCCATTTTGTATGAATGCTCATGAAATATTCAAATTGTGTATGTGTCCAGTGATCTAGAAAGCTTGGGGACTCCTGCTATAGAAAGAAATGAATAAAATCTTTACCCAAGACACAGTGAAGAGATCCAATTACACATTCCTGATTTAGAGTAGGGTCTAAAAACTGTTCCTTTTCTGATGGTCACTGAGAAGCCATTTCTCTTCCCTGCCCGCCCCCCACCCAGCACCACAACTATGCCCCAGATTACAATTTGGTTTATATAATCTGATAGAACTCAGTGGGACTCACACAGAGCTCTACTAGCTCTGGTCTGCATAACCATTTCCCGCTCATGCTATGGGATGCATTGTTGGAATAAAAATTAGTTAATCATGTTTATAGCCTAGGTTTACACAATCCTTCTCCTTTCCATTTTATCCTCACAATGACAATCCTGTGAGATAAGTTAGGCTGAGTGTCTGTGACTGGCCCAAAGTTACTCTGTGAGCTCCGTGGTTGAGCAGGGACTAGAACCTGGAGCTTCCAATCTCTAGTGTGATACTCTAAGCACTGTGGCACCCTGGCTCTCATACAGTATTTACGTGTATATGGTTGTGTGTGTGTGTGGAGAGAAGACTTGACATTGCAATGACTTGTGGCAATATGAAGTATATTTCTCTGTGTTCTGCATGGAATCTTGTTTCAGCTGCAGGAACCCTGACAGTGTTGGGTTGGGGCACTCAGTGTTAGAGATGTGAAGGCAGTGGTTGACTTTCTCACAAAGCAACCTTTACTTATAGGGGAGAAAACAAATGAGTACTTCCAAGCATTTGAGTGGTGTCTAAAATTCATTTTCTACCACTAGTAATTTCCAGGAATACTTTATTTTTAACAATCAAATGACTTGCTGTCGGTATAGTCCTGTCCTGGGTTCTGTTTCATATGTGTATGTCTCTGTGTTTCCAACATAAATGTGTCTGTCAGGAATATACATATATAAGAATCAGTGTGGTCTTGTAAAGTTTCATGCCTAAAAGCATAAATTACTTTCTGGCAGAGGACTCTTCATCACACTCCACGATAGAGGACACATTGCAACATTGCTTAAATCATGGCCCCAAACAGTTATCAAGGTAAGTTGCTCTTTACATACCTGTTAGTAAATGCTTAGTGTCATGACTTGTCTGATTAAATGATAGTATAATTCACAGTTGAGCTATATAATCATCAGGACAATGGAGGGGGGATATACTATACGTGGGTGGGGAATACATATATGAATGCTCCCACATAGAATCTCTTTAAACATAGAAAACTAGTATATCTGAAAGAAGCCTAGGCTGGAACACAGGGGTCCTCAAACTTTTTCAACAGGGGGCCAGTTCACTGTCCCTCAGTCTGTTGCGGGGCCGTACTATAGTTTGAAAAAAAAAATTCCTATGCACACTGCACATTAAAAAATTAATTTAAATTGAAATACATTTTAAAAATAATTAAAATTAAAATACATTTAAAAATAATTAATATTTAAACTTAATTTAAAAAATTAAAAAATGTTTGCTCCAAATGTTTGCTTGGAGAAGGCCGCGACAGAGGTGCGGGAGCCCTGTGGCTTTCTCCAGGTAAGCTTTCTCTGCTGCAGCTTTCTCTGAGGAAGCTGCTCCACCTCAGCCTGTTCACCTTGGGCTTGGTGAGGCGGCGGTGGCGGCTTGCTTCCTCGGAGGAGGCCACACGGCTTGGCTGCCCTGGGCTCGCATAATTTAAAATAGATTTTAAAAGTTATATTTTTCTTACCCTCAATCTTTTTTCAGTTTCTTTGTCTTCATCTCTCTTTCTCTTCTGCCCACCTCTCTTCTGTTTTCCACTCTGTATTCCTTCTCTGTATATGCATGCAATTTGGGGGAGTGGGGGGTGGGAGCCAGCACACCTGCAGATGAGCTGTTGCAATTTGGCGCATGCACCGGCTCTCTGCTCAGTTTCTGAGAATGCCTGCACTGGCTCAGAGCTTTTGGACTTGTTCGGAGATTGTTTTCTCCGAGCGAGTCCAAAACCTCTGAGGCAGGCCGGATAAATGAACATGGCGGGCCGCGTTTGGCCCGTGGGCCATACTTTGAGGACCCATGCTCTAACACATTGGCTTTCTGTATGCAGATTCGTGATAAGGAAAGTTGGACATTTTCTCATGAGAAATTAAAAAACAAACACAAACAAAACTAATTATGCTCTTGTGCAATATTTTTATTAGCACCATGAAAGATTGTGCAGTTCTTTAGAATACTTAGCCTGGGTCGTACAAAAAACAGGATGGAGAAGGAACATTCAAACATCCCAAAAGTAGGCCAGAGGCTATAGCCATGGAGCCTGCAGTTTGAAATCAACATGGAGATTGCTGACTGAATGAATGTCTGAAAACAAACATTTAAAGAACTTTGAAGTGGTATTTGCTGTGCTCTCCAAGTATTCTTAGAAGTAGTGTATTTATACCCAATATTATCTACTTCTGCCAAGCTTCCATTATAGAAATGGAAATTTTATTCACTATAAAATGTATAATAGTGATGGTTCTAGTAACTATATGAATGAACTAAAATTAATATTTGAGTGTGTTATATTATTCCATATGTAAGACATATTCCTCTACACCATTCTAGTGATCTGTAGCAATGCAGTTTCATTTCCATTTGATAAAGGGCGTTTGTGGGCACCTCTGATACATCAAAGATCATCAAATGGAAGGGCATAATTAAATATGGTAATGGCCATGGTTAAAAAAATGCACTAAAATGGAATGGAATACTCTGCCCCTGTTCTTTAAAAGAAAGAAGAATTTGAATTAGCTTTGGAAAATTGTCATAGTGGTTACAATATTTATAGTGCTTACAATATTTCCCTGTAGGCTATTGTGGTGACTGATGGAGAACGTATTCTTGGCCTTGGAGACCTTGGTTGTTATGGAATGGGCATCCCAGTGGGTAAACTAGCACTTTACACAGCGTGTGGAGGAATGAAGCCCCAGGAGTGTCTGCCTGTTATGCTTGATGTGGGAACTGACAATGAGGTAAATGTTTTTCCATGCTGTCATGAACATTTGACATATTTTAAGAAAGAAACAGAGAAAAATTTGCCTGTTCAGCTAAAATATGGGTTTAGTATTCTTCCCTAGGAAAAAAAAATTATCTTGTTCCATGATGATAGCTTAGACAGTCTTTTTTAAATAACTTGTTGCATTTAGCCCAGCTGCATTCCCTCTTGTAAATGCTAGGGGTAGCGCAAACTCAGAGCCTTGTGGCACGGAAATGACCATAGTATCCTGTCTAAGGAACATGTGCCAGAACATCTCCCAGAATGGAAGAGAAGATCCATTAATACTACTCTTAGTACCTTTTTTGCATAGTGCTTCTTTTACTCTTTATTGCATTTATATATGGCATGCATCTAGTTTTAGGCAGTGTCTTGTGCAAGTGTGGGGACAGCTGCACCAAAACCAGTTCTAGTTTTAGCAGTGTAAGACCAGATTTTTATACTAAGCTAAGATGTATAAACCTTCCTGGTATAATTATTTCATACATAACTTTCTATCAGAAAATAATGGCTTGGTCTTAAGAACTGCAAATGCAATTCTTGGCATGGAATGGGACTTTCAAATCATCTCTTGCATCCCAAAAAGCTGCATCTGAATGACAGGAAATCCTCTGGAATTGCACTGATTATGGTCCATAGGCTGGTAGTCCATGGAAATTAACAACATCTCCTTCACACATGGAATAGAGCAGTTCACATGAAGGTTCTGTTCATTCCACATTACTGTTATAATTCAAATTGATTAGATTAAAGATTATTGCTTAAGGATTTCAAGTCCTAAATGGATTCCAGCATTAAGATCTACATTGCTGATTGCATGCAACACATTAAAAAAAGAATTAGCATAAATTTCATCAAACAAATATGAACCATTTTTGCCTGGTATGATTAGGTATGCCTGGGCACATGGGATTTCTCTAAAACATAAAGTGGAGTTTGTGATCCAGAGCAAAATTGTGGATATACTTCGGGTAAGGTTATTTGAATATACTCAGACAGAAAAAATGTAGTGAAGACTCAGTGAAAATATTTTGGATAGTTTAAAACCACAAACAAACAAAACCTGGTCTTCAAAATCTGTATAACTTGGAAAAAGCTGGTTCACTGCATAATCTACAGGTCAGATTCATAGAAATGTGAACTTATTTGATTCCATTGCCAATTTTCCAACAGCCTCCTCATCTCACTGCAGCTTTTCCTCTTCATAATGCCCTGTCCAGAAGCAGCTTTCTTAAAAGTGAAAAAGAAAAGAAAAAAGAAGCCCTGGGGTTCTCATATTATTAGGCTGCAAACCTGCACACCCTTATCTGAGAATAAATGCCATTGATGGGGATAGAATTTACTTCTGAGTAGGCATGTATAGTTTATATTTTTATGGAATTGATAAATATAAGAAGTGGTCTAGGTGGCTGTTTTCTGTGTAAGGTGTGTTGAATGTAAGTTTAATTTAACATATTTTGGATAACATAGTTTTCATAACATATATGCTCAGAATTATTTTTTGCTGAATCAGGTAATAATGTTAATAAACCTAAGAATGAATCTTTCCAGAAACAATACTTTGCAAATAATATAAAATTACAACAGAAGGGATCCAAGTGTGAATGCACCAAGTACAACAGCACATGGAAACACAAGTCCAGATATCAGCTAGAACGTGCTTTATTGTACATTCATGCAGCAGGGAACTCTAGAGTTTAAATATTTTCCCTGTGTGTTGTGTTTAGGGGGAAGGGTATTATTTATTTTCCTCTTGGATTACTGTTTTTAAGATTAGTGCATGTAGACTCAATTATATTTTTAAAGTATGTACAGGCTCTCATCTTATCCTCCATCAATTAAAATGTCTGAAGTTAGGCAAATGCAACATTGGTGATTATTACCAAAGTAATGCACATCCCTCTGCTCTTCTTTGCATTGTGGGACTTGCATCCTGATGCCAAGAACTTGTGACATTATGGCTGTATTCATTTCTAAAGTACCATAACCGGCATAGTTGCAGATGTGCAAGACTTTCACATTCAACACGTCTTCAGTCAGGCCTTTTAATCATTTTCAACACAAACAAGTACCTAAATGAGTGAGTGGATGTGACTGTCTAAGGCATTATCTATTGAGAAGACTTTAAAATTATAAACAGGAGAAGGCAGTTGTAGTATGAGGTGTCACTGGATCATTTCCATGCACAGATGCTATGGTTTTCTGAGGCTGGGAAGCAGGAACCTATTCTAGGGCTTCCAAAATGAAGAACCAGATATATAGTTTCTGAGTTTTTTCATTCGCTCAGTGCAACTTTTAAAGTTGCCATTTGAAAACTTCATCCTTTATTTTATTTCTATTTATAAGTAATTTCTATCTTGTCCTCCTAGTGCTCATGCACTGCTCAGACTGGTTATCATCAATTGAAAATTATGATTCAGTATTAAAAACATTCATTCTATTAAAAATAAATATTTTAAGGTACAAACCTATATAAGCTTGGGCAGAAAAAGTCCCTGCAAGTCCCAATATGCATCAAGGCCTACAAGTCCCAAGTATCAGTCTGGAATATATGTTGGGATTTTAAGGCCTTTTTTCTTCCTCAAGTTGCATGGAACTGCTCCTTTAGTCATCACTCTACATATACACATGTGCAGCTATCTCATTTTAAATTTATTTAAAGTTTTGGTATTTGTTACTTTAGCATTAATTTTTCAAAAGCCAAATATTGACATACATCAAAATATAATGTCATCCTATGCATTCTAAATTAAACTACTCATTCAAATATGCAATCTATAGATTCCAGTTCTCAGTCTATTGTTTCAGGTTATCAATGCATTTTGTCCATTTCTTAGAATTTATCTGAGTTAGCTCAGACATGAAGAACATATTGGAAACTCTTTTAACAAGTCCTCACACTGGAAGCTATTTTCAAATCGACATCTTTCTATGAAATAAAAATGATTTTTTTGTTGAAAAAATAGCATTAGTTGAAGACTGCAAACAATAATTTACAAAGAATACTACAGGAAACTTCCATTTTTTAAACTATACAACTTGCAATTTATTTACCAATGGCTGATTCTGTGCCTGGTCATCAATACAACGGGCATGTGAAGTCAGCTAATATTCTCATATTTTCATTTTACAGATAGGGTGGTTGGCTTGAAGCTAGGAAAAGAGTGGCTATGCTGAAGCCATCGGATATGTTGATGGTTGAGATAACATTTAAACCAGAGGTTTCTGAGATCATGCTTTTTAACCACTAGCTCTCAGGATAGTGTAGCATCATAGCATCACTGTGGTCCAATCTAAATATGCAACAGAATGATGGGGTAGAGGGCTGAGTTGTTCAATGGATTGTGCTACTTTCTTGACAACCTAGTGAATGTTTCCCTATTATTTATTGCTTATTTATTAGATTTATATCCCACCTTTTTTCTTTACAAAGAACTCAAAGCACCTTGCATCATTCTTGTTCTCCTGCTCTCAATCTTATCCCCTCAACAACAACCCTATGAGTTAGGTTGGGCTGAGAGTCTGTTACTGGCCCAAAGTCAGTTGCCTCCATGACTGAGAGCAACTAGAACCCAAATCACCTGAGTCTCAGGCCCACACTATACCACACTGGTTCCCTAAGTTAGAAGCTTACGCTTGCGTCCATATATGCCCTCCAGCCCCTTGAGATCAGCAACAGATGCCCTTCTCCGGGAACCCTCTGTGAATGATATTAGTAGGTTGAGTACCCGGAGGAGGGCTTTCTCTGCGGGTGCGCCCCATCTATGGAATGCGCTCCCCAGAGAGGTCCGCCTGGCGCCATCATTATTTGTTTTTCGGCGCCAGGCTAAGACCTTTTTGTTTAAAACTTATTTTAATTGTTAAATTATTTGAATTAATAGGATTTTAAATTTTTAGCCGAGAATGCACCGGGGGTTTTTAAACAATTTTTTGTTATATTTTTATTATTTATGTATTTATGTATCCTTTGTGAGCTGCCCCGAGGCTTTGTTGCGATGGGGAGGCATAGAAATGGTTTAAATAAATAAAATAGAAAACAAGCACAGCTCTTAAGGACTCCTGTGGGAGTGTCCTATTTGTAGAATGCTTAAAACACACACACACACCCCAAACATGGAGAAGCATTTAAGGACAGTGGTGCTGTGCATTTGCCAACCTTTTTCTCCTGGAAGCACTGACAAGGCATACTCTGTACAAGTGTATTTATTTACACTTATCACATGTCAGAATGCTAACAAAAAAGAATGGTTCTTGCTTTTTTCAGTTGCATTGTCTACTCTATGCTATTTATAATGATATAGAAGATGTTTGAATGGCTGACTTTGTAGTTTTACTGGTGATTTGGCAGTAGATTTTATTCAATAAACTGACAGATTTTACAAATTCTTATTGACATTTATTAATCTCTCACTTAATATAAAATTGCAGTCTTTTTGGAAGAGCACTCAAACATTCACCACTGCAGTAAATTGTTATTTCTGTCTTTCTTTTAGCTCAGGGGTATCGGGAACTTTGAAGCTTAGTGAATCTAGATTAAACACTGGCGTATATCCATTCCATGTTAATGCTACTATAACAGCCAGTCTTTTATGAGCAAAAATGTGGCACTGAAAACAGTCTTTGAGCAACTTCTGTTTTTCCTTTTTAAAAAAGTGTGTTCTATGAATCCATAGCTTTCAACTTCTCAGCTATAAGTCTAATGTAGCTTAGACTGCCCTGTTGCTAAAGTGTATGGAAAGTAATCAAACAGAAAAGGGCAAATAACTGAAACTGCAGTTCCCCAGATGGAAAAGTTGAATAGTAACAGATCTCAGATTTAAAAGCAACACTGATGAAAAAAATGTATTTTCAAGGAAGGGGACTTGCACAAATTACCAGATGCAGCTTTTCTTATTTTAAGATATTTAAATAATGTGCCAAATCATGATTTTCATTAACTATAGTTTTAGGACCAAAAGCATAGATTTTGGTTCCATGTGTGCATCAGATAAACCATGGCTAGAACTAAAGTTGGCTTTCATGTGCTGTCCTCTTAGCACTCAGCTTCATAAGTTCTTGTACATCCCCTGGTGTAACAGCAGCCTTTGGTCAATTCAGGATTATACTATCACTGCACATTGTTGCTGTCTGGCCCGCAGACAGTGAGAACCACCCTGTGGGTAGAGCCAGAAGTTTTACTAGAAAGGGAGGGTTCAAGGAAAAGCTTCCAGTTTGTATTCAAATGTTTACATGAGCAGAGAGTTCTCTTTTCAGCTTTTCTAGAAGGCTAAATAGAGCTCAGACAGTTCTGTTATCTGTAGACTCTAAATAAAAGAACTGCATTTTTAAAAGGATTGTCTTGAGTTTTGGAACCACAGGGAAGGAGGGAGGTGACCAGCTCATGATTCTGACACCAAAAAGATGATAAATTTGGCACCAAGTGGGTTTCAGTGGGGAGGTAGCTCCATAGATGAGGTGCCACCACAGAGAAAACCCTTTCCCTTGTTACCGTCCTCTGAGGTTCCCTTAGAGTTGGCCCTAAAAGGAAGATCCCCAAATGTAGATATAGGGTCTACATAAATTGTGATCAGGAAGGTGCTGCATCAAGTATTGAGGTTCTAGGCCATGTAGGGCTTTACAGGTTGAAACCAGTACCTTAAATGTGCTCAGAAGTGTATAGAGAGCCAATATGAGTGGGCCCAAATTGTTCAGAACTTTTGATCCAAGTTATTAATATGGCTGCTGCATTTTGTGCAAGGTACAGCTTCTGAATTCATAATAAAGATATGAATGCATGTACCCACAGATGGAAAAATAGGTTTGAGGGTGCTCTGCTGACCAGAAAAATGGAAACTGGCAGGGTTGGCAGATTCAGAATTCTTATCTACATTTCCACTTGGCTTTTGGCTTACCATACAACCAGTTATGTAAGACATAACTTACATAAGACATGCACATGGTAGGCATGTCAGGAGTGGAGCCAGCTGGAGCCAGGTGTCAGACCAATGACCCAGGAGGCCCCTGGGACTCACTCTGTTTCTATGTTTCTTTTCCTATGTTCCCATTGTTTTTCTATTTAAATGACTTATCTAAATAGTCCGACAAATAGAGCTGTGTAAATCTAATTTGTTCATCTGGCATTTGCCAAATGATAGCTATTACAAATTAGTGTTGACAAAATGACTTTAAACTACAGTTTCTTAGTCTAGTTTGTTAGGCAATTGCAAATACTAGTTTATACATTTAACCATTTTAACAAAGCTTTTGTAACTGTGCTCTGATTTTATTTGACTTCAGCCAGATGCTAAGAGCACTTTTCAAACTATATTTCTAAAACCTGATGCTGGTGACACAAATGGACCCCTTGAAAATCAGTGGAAGATGACTCTTGCCTTCATAGTCTGTTGGCTTTCCAATGCAAAAATCTGGCCACTGTGAAAACAAGTTGCTTGGACTAGTTACAGTAATGTTACTAAATTCTTCAGTTTCTATCAAAACCATTCCACTGCCTAGTACAGCAGGACCATGTGGATTGGTTCCAAGCCCCCCAGCAGATGCCAGAAACCATGGGTAATACCGAACACTATATTATATATGCTTCATACAGTACATTTTTTTTCACAGTCTCATTCCTTCTTAACCCAGCATACATTTTTTCCTTTCCCTGTTAAAGTAAGAATTTTCACTTATAGGAAGCACTATATGACTTCTCTTTGGCATTTTGCAACTTCTCTGTCACCTGTCAACTGTGATTAACTGCAAAAGTGGTAGATGAGCCAGCAGATGGGAGGGTCCTGCTATGTATAATAAAGTATGATTGTGCAGTTCAGGCTTATTGTGGAGCTGCTCCTGGGGTGTTTCCAGAGGACTTTTTATTGTTGAATCACCTGTTCTTTCACATAATTTGATAGTTCACACATCTCAGTTTGAATCCTCCTGATTGTACCCACTGCTATGTTAAGGAACAAAAGCAAGAATAGCTTTGAATATTAGTGTTAGCAACAGTCTTCCTGAATTAAAGTACCCTTGAACTTAATGTGCCCGAGTTATCTATAGCGTCTGTATACAAAAAAACTGCAAATGTTTTGTAAATGGTCGGTAGTAGATACAGATGTCTACTACTGTAGTGCGTTTTTAAAGACTGTCTGTTATTTTAAAACCACACTTCCTTTTCCATTTTACCAAATGTCTTTCAGTCAGAATCTAATTTCAGAGGGCTCCCTCGTAAAGCTGTCCTAGAAATAACTTTAGATAGATAGATAGCTTTTGGCAGCTCAGTTTCTTCACATCTCTATGTGAAGAATTATTTCTGTTAATTCATTTTTTTTGCTTAAGAGTGAATTTCCATTTTTTACATGCTGTCTTTTCTTTCATTATGTACTGCATATGCATGCCTCTTTCTTTCAACTTGTTGCTAGAACTTTTGTAAATATTATAAAAGTTATTTCAGATGATAAATTTGTTTTCTCCAAGATGCAAAAGAAGAATTGTGTTTTGCGGTGCAGTGGCCAGATAAAGCAGTGAAAGATGTGGGACACTTCAGGTTGAATGTGCACAAAACCATGCAATTTGTGTCAGGTGAATTTAGATATCTTGCCTAGGGGTTGTTAATGAAGATAAATACTATTGAATGAGAATTACAAATCATTGTAAACATTCTTTGACTAGCAGATTCTATTTTCTATAAGAATGATGGCAACAGTAAGAAGCATATCTTAACAGAATCACAAAAAGCTCCCCTCCCCCCAAAAAAACATGGGAAAGAAAAAGTACACATGTGCACAACTATGAATTTTGACCCTTGACCCTGAGTAGTGACTTCCTATGAAGACTCTGGTCATCTGGACAAGACAGTGAGGGCTCAGCCCTAAAACCTGTTTCTTAGTTTAAGCTGGTGGCAATTTTGGCCTGGACTAGTGCCTATAAGCCTCTGCAGTACTCACAGGCTGCAGTCCTGATGAGGTAGATTAGGCCTTCCCTTTCAACTTTGTCCCTATGAGGCATCATGCAGTAGTGAGGAAGGCCCAAATGGGGAATGGGGAATTTGGACTGTTTTTATAATTTTATTGTATTTTAATCAGTTTTAATTTGTTTTTATGGAGTCGTCCCTGGCCATGTCGATGTTTGTGTTTCCTGGGGAGTGTGGGGGTGCTGCCATTGTGGTGGTTATGGGCAATGGACGTAACAGCGGTGGGGGCTTAACGTGTCCGCGTAGAAGAAGGAGGAACAGATAGTTGACACCTGCCCCTCCTTCTGGTTTTGCCCCCAGCCAGAGGGTTCCAGGTAGTCTTGTCAACCGCCCCTCGGGCCTGACGGTGCTGCTGCTCAATGCCAGGTCAGTCAGTAATTAATCTTCCCTCATCCATGACTTGACTGTGGATGAGGGGACTGACCTGGCTTGCATAACGGAGACCTGGGCGGGAGGGGGGGATGTCGCCCTCTCTCAAATGTGCCCGCCCGGGTATCTGGTTCAACACTGTTCATGCCCGGAGGGGAGGGGAGGGGGGGTCTCTTTGGTTTACCGAGCCTCCATCTCCCTCATGGGACTTCCGGTCCCTTCGAGGCCTGGGCTGGAGTGCCTCTACTTGGTGTTGGGCGACTGAGACGGATTGGGGATTCTGTTGGTGTACCGTGCACCCTTCTGCCCAACAGTCTCCCTGCCTGAGCTGACATAGATCATCTCGGACCTGGTGTTGAGGACCCCCAGGATGTTGGTCCTGGGGGACTTCAATCTCCATGCCGAGACTGATCTGACTGGGGCGGCTCAGGACTTCATGGCCTCCATGACGGCCATGGGGCTGTCTCAACATGTCACTGGCCCGACCCATGAACGTGGACACACTCTGGACCTGGTTTTCTTGACGGGGCAGGTAGAGGGTGGTCTGAGGGTGAGGAATTTATGTTTGACACCCCTGTCATGGTCAGATCACTTCCTGGTGAGGTTTGTGCTTGAGAGCGGCCTCTCCCTCTGTAAGGGTGTGGACCCAATTGTGTGGGTCCGCCCCCGGAGCCGGATGGATCCGGATGGATTCCTAAAGGCCCTGGGGGAGTTCCCGGCTGACAAGACTGGTGCTCCTGTTGAGGCTCTGGTTGAACTGTGGAACAGGGAGATGACCAGGGCTGTGGACACGATCGCTCCTAAGCGTCCTCTCCCACCAGGCAGAGCCCACTCGTCCCCCTGGTATACACCTGAATTGCGGGCGATGAAGCAGGCTGGGAGACGGCTAGAGCATAGGTGGAGGAAATCACGGGATGAATCTGACCGAACACACTTGAGAGCCCATTATCGGGCCTATGCTGTGGCGGTGAGGGCGGCGAAAAGAATTTCTTTTTCGCCG
>NW_025335349.1:11770563-11772963 GCF_004798865.1 Varanus komodoensis | reverse complement strand
TCCCATTCCTGGGCAAGGTGCTAGAGCGGGTGGTGGCGGGACAACTCCAAGCACTCTTGGATGAAACTGATTATCTGGACCCATTTCAGTCCGGCTTCAGACCCGGCTACGACACTGAATCTGCCTTGGTCGCCCTGTACGATGACCTGTGTAGGGAGAGAGACAGGGGGAGTGCATCCCCGTTAGTTCTCCTGGACCTCTCAGTGGCTTTCGATACCATCAACCATGGTATCCTTCTGAATAGGCTAGCGGGATTGGGAGTTGGAGGCACTGCGTGGCAGTGGTTCCACTCCTATCTCAACGGCCAATTTCAGAAGGTGGTGCTGGGGGACTATGGCTCTGCGCCATGGCAGTTATGCCATGGAGTTCCGCAGGGGTCCATTTTGTCACCCTTGCTGTTCAACATCTACATGAAACCTCTGGGAGAGGTCATCAGGAGGTGTGGGCTGCGGAATCATCAGTACGCTGATGATACCCAGCTCTACCTCTCGTTTTCCACCAATCCAGGTGAGGTAGTGGCTGTGCTGAACCGGTGCCTGGCCGAGGTAACGGGCTGGATAAGGGCCAATAAACTGAAGCTCAATCCAGACAAGACGGAGGTCCTGCTGGTGTGTGGTTCGGGCCTCGGGATGGGGGACTTGGGCCTTGTCCTAAATGGGGTTGCACTCCCTCTGAGGAACAGGGTCGCAGCTTGGGAGTGCTCCTGGACCCAGAGCTTTCATTGGAAGCTCAGGTGACAGCAGTGGCGAGGAGCGCTTTCCTTCAGCTTCGGCTGATCCATCAGCTGCGCCCCTACCTGGAGTACAATTGCCTGGCGACAGTGACACACGCTTTGGTGACTTCCCGCCTTGACTTCTAAAATGCGCTCTACCTGGGGCTACCCTTGAAGACGGTCCGGATACTTCAATTGGTCCAAAATAGAGCTGCCAGGTTGCTGACGGGGACGGGGCGTTATGTTCACATGACTCCAGTCCTCCGTCAGCTTCACTGGCTTCCCATTGAAGTCCGGGCCCAATTCAAGTTGTTGGTGATGACCTATAAAGCCCTAAGCGGCTTGGGTCCTGGCTACCTGAAGGAGCTCTTATTTCCATATACGCCCGCCCGCCCCCTGAGATCTGCAGGAGAGGCCCTTCTCCGGGAACCCTCCGTGAAGGAAATTAGGAGGGTAGTTACTCGGAGGAGGGCTTTCTCAGCGGTGGCGCCCAATCTATGGAATGCGCTCCCCGGAGAGATCCGCCTGGCGCCGTCGTTATTTGTTTTTTGGCGCCAGGCAAAGACCTTTTTATTCAAACGTCATTTTAATTGCTAATATTATTTGCTTACTTTGGCCAGGGCAACTTATTTTATAATGTTAATGTGTTTTATGTTTTTAGTGTTTTATATTTTAACTGATGTTTTGTAAGCTGCCCCGAGGCTTCGGCAAATGGGGCGGCATAGAAATTTTTAAATAAATAAATAAACTGTGTGGTGTAATTGGAAGAATTCCAGCTTGGGCATGTTTGCATGGGAGTTCTTGTGTTCGTAAGAGTTCCTCTGCTGTGCCTGGGACGAGAGACTTCAGTGGGTATAGTGAGAAGTATTCAGTCTGCACTGTGTAGTAAACTAAAATGAAAATAGAAAACTGGAAGTTCCCTACATGCATGCTGTATTTCAAATAATTCAATGGATGTACACTTCATTGTTTCATGTGTCTAGCAAGATTGTGAATGAAGAGGGCCTGCTAAAAAGCGTATAATGTTGTATTTAATTAGTGAACTTGTGAACAGTGTTATATGGTTGGCTTTGCAGACAGAAGCATATCAATGTTCAGGAGCTGTTCCTATGCTGAGCTACAGCTATGAATGGGTGTTGGAAAGACCCTTCACAAGAACACAACACTGAAACAGTTTGGCAGCTTTCATGGGAAGATTCAAGGGAGCTTGTGTCCTCAGGTGTTGTCCAGAAACAAGAATACTCTTGTTGCTTCAGTTACTTTGGAAATACTTTAAAGGCAATTTACAGTAAATTCTGGAAAGTCACCACTACCAAATTCAAGTACTTATCAAGCTATTTATATCTGGCAGGAGCCTTAACTGGACTGTAAATTGGCTATCCTAAAAACACACAATATTACTCGTTCCAAGAACAATTTAGGATTTGCACTATTAAAATCAATGGGAGCATTATTCACTAAATGTTTATAAATTCATCTTTCAGAACCTAAAAGCAGAAAGTTGTCAACACTTTAGTGACTAAATGAGTACATTTCCTCAATGTTTTAAAGGAGGTTTATGAAGCTTGGCTTTAGTGCCCTTTCTTCTTTCTTTGGGTTAGTTATTCTTGGGCTAAGCGCTCGCGCGCGCGCGCGCTCTCTCTCTCTCTCTCTCTCTCTCTCTCTCTCTCTCTCTCTCTCTCTCTCTC